>NW_021822818.1:0-50025 GCF_901001165.1 Salmo trutta | reverse complement strand
ACCAGGCTATGAGGGGTGGCCAGTCCTCTTCTGGCTGTGCCGGGTGGATATTATAACAGAACATGGTCAAGATATTAAAATGTTCATAAATGACCAGCATGGTCAAATAATAATAATCATAGTAGTTGTCGAGGGTGCAACAAGCAGGAACAAGAACAAACAGGAATAAAAAAAATGTAATGTAAACAAGCACGTCCGGTGAACAGGTCAGGGTTCCGTAGCCGCAGGCAGAACAGTGGGAACTGGAGCAGCAGCATGGACAGGTGGACTGGGGACAGCAAGGAGTCATCATGCCAGGTAGTCCCGAGGCATGGTCCTAGGGCTCAGGTCCTCCGAGAGAAAGAGAGAAAGAGAGAATTAGAGAGAGCATATTTAAATTCACACAGGACACCGGATAAGACAAGAGAATACTCCAGATGTAACAGACTGACCCTAGCCCCCCGACACATAAACTACTGCAGCATAAATACTGGAGGCTGAGACAGGACGTATCAGAAGACACTGCGGCCCCATCCGATGATACCCCCGGACAGGGCCAAACAGGCAGGATATAAGTATTAAGATCACTACTATCCTAGAGCTGATTTCTATACTTTTGGAATATTTGAGCCAACAATGATAGGTTCTGCACACTTAAGCAGACCAGGATCCAATTGGTCGACCCCTGTAGATGTATTGTTGTCTATTGCTAGCAAAGCATCCAGGACTACTTTTTCTGTAAATAGCCTAAAAGAAAAATCATTTCTTTGATCATTCTGAAAGTTTCCCCTATCAGCATCCAGCCCAATATCATTGTGAATAGGCTTAGAAGTTATTTGAAAGAGAGATAGCCCGCTGAAATGAAATGGTGATTAAAGTCATCAATGATGGCATTCTTTCTTTAATGAGGCCAGTGTCTGAATTAATTTGTTGTGTCAGAGAGGAGGAAGTAGAACCCTTCAGGAATTTGACAGTTTTCCAGACTTTAGCCAGGTTCCCATTACAATCTGAAAGAGTGGTTAATCAGATTTTGCATTTCTGATTTGTCTTACACAATGATTCCTCAGTTGCTTAAAAGCTTGCCGGTCCAAGCCTAAGCCTTGACCCAAGCATCATCTCTTTTCTGAATGACTTCTGATAATTCCGGAGTGTACCAGACATTCCATCTACCTTTAACCCTTTATTATTTGAAGGGAGAACGATTATCCACAATAGTATTGAAGATATCTGCAAAGAGGCTCAAAGCTAAATCAGATTCAGGGATAGCTGAAATACAATCAAGGTCACTAAAATAAAGATAATGAAAAAAATAAAAAATAAATTAAATGCCTGCCTGTTCCCTGAAGTTTTTAGTCAAGGTCACTATAATAAAGATAATGTAAAAAAAAAAAAAAAAAGAAGCCTGTTCACTGAAGTTTTTAAAGTTCCTCTTTGTGATGACACAAGACTTAGATTTTTGTAAATAGATTTTTGTATCTCTAACACAAACAACTGGGCAATGGTCACTAATATCTTGGGCGAAGACACCAGTAGAAACATATTGTCACGACTTCCGCCGAAGTCGGTCCCCCTCCTTGTTCGGGCAGCGTTCAACGGTCGACGTCACCGGCCTTCTAGCCATCGCCGATCCACTTTTCATTTTCCATTTGTTTTGTCTTTGTCTTACACACCTGGTTTCAATCCCCCAATTACTTGTTCATTATTTAACCCTCTGTTCCCCCATGTTTGTTTGTGAGTAATTGTTTATTGATTGCGGTCTGTATTGTGTGGCCTTGTATTTACGACGTGTATTGTGATATATTTTGAGTAAATTGCTTTCTTTACTCTTATCTGCTGTCCTGCGCCTGACTCTCTCTCCAGCTACACACAGACGCTTTACACATATTCTCCGGTGTATTCATAAAACGCTCACTAAGCTTTACAGGAATATGATTGACCATGCAGATAGCAGAGATGGCTGTAGATCAGCCAGATTTAGACATTTCATATCATTTAACAGTGCCATTTCACGTCACATTGTTTTAGAAATTATTTATTATAATTTACTGGTTTCTCGCACTTATTTATCTCTGGAATCGAGAATGGGTTTGGGCAGGAAATCTCTGGAAATCTCAGTAACGCAGATCCCGCTATTAAACCCTAGTGTGTGTATGTTTGTGAAAAAGAGGAAGAGCTGAAGAAGATTTTGCGCAGCCACCCGAAATGTTTGTAAGGATACGGCTGTGTGTCCCGTTTGGGCCTTTGAGCTATATACCAACCAAAGAGGGAGAGCTGGAAAAGGTTTTAACACAGTGTGTGTGTGAGTTCCATTCATCTAGATCTATTAAGACCAGTCTTCTACTAACCCATAGGCCCTTCGCACCCTGGAGAAGCACCGTTTGGCAGCAACAGTGATCGAACAGGGAAAGAAACTCCTCCATGATATCCTGGAGACCGTGCAGGGCCCCAGTGGAGCCCTTCCAGTGGAGCCAGACGGGGTATGTACTGCACTGTAACCTATACTGCCTTTAATCAATTACTCATCAAAGCACACCTCCATTTTACAGCCCAAGCAGGGCATAAAATTAACACCCGCCAAATGCCGGTAGCTTTTGGTATTTATTGGTGGGTAAGAATGTCTATTTCACCAGCCACGTTGGCGGGTGGTCAATTTGCAGGGCTCTACATTGTGAGCATTGCATTCGCATTTGCTAATAAAAATAGAGTCAGAAGTCAAGTATGAGCACGTGCGAGTTGCGATTTATAGCAAAAAGCTGGAGTAGCTGTTTTCAATGTATTTCTGCAGTTTTGTTTCATAGAAATAAGTATCCTATATCCCACCTCACGCAGCATCAATGACTGGCTGGTGAGCTGTGCGCGCTGTGAGTGAAGTGCTGATAGATACATTTTTTGGAGACGCTGCGCACAGGCATAAAAGTTGGTATAATTTACTTGAAAGCCTACAAAGGGAGACTTTGTCCTCGTGTTTCTTGGCTATTTACATTGTTTTGTTCACAAGCTCGGTTGTTTTTCAATATTAGTTGTAGTTGGCTTCAACTGCTTGCAAAGAGACGTGGTCTACTACTAGTCAGTTGTCAGATTCAAAATCTCACATAGACATGTGACAAGGCTTGAGTGGCCCCATTACTATGGTAACATCCCACTCTTAAGCCCCTGTTACACACAGCAATAGTGTGTTTGTCTGTTAATTGCCATGTTGTCTAAATGAAGCAGAGGATTCAAAGCATCACTACAGAAAAAAAACCTATACTTGGAAACTCATCAAATAGCCTCACGTTGTACAGTACCAGTCAAAAGTTTTTACACCTACTCATTCAAGGGTTTTTCTTTATTTGTACTATTTTCTACATTGTAGAAAAATAATGAAGATATCAACTATGAAATAACACATATGGAATCATGTAGTAACCAAAAAAGTGTTAAACAAATCAAAATATACCTTATATTTGAGATTCTTCAAAGTACCCACATTTTGCCTTGATGACAGCTTTGCACACTCTTGGTATTCACACCCTCTTAACCTTTAGCCCCACCCATCTCCTTGCGTTCAGAGCACACACTTGAGGCTCTGGCCGATGATTTGTTTTACCTCTGGATATCATGAAAACGGCCTAACAAGCTTTGCTGGGAACAATTTCATGCTTTTTTGCAGACGTTTACTGACACCGGCCATATTCAACGGGTGTTGTACACTTTAGCTTAAGACATGTAGCTATCTAGCTAGGTAAACAATTAACCTAGCTAGGTAAACAACATGTAAGATCACACACATCACGCCACCTAATGTTAGCTAGGGAGCCAGCCAGCTAACGCTAGCTAACAGTACACTTTAGCTTGAAATGAAACAACTTTCTGTCAAAATTAGAAACGTGTAATATCTGAAAATGTAGCTTGCTAGACTATCTTACCCGTACAGTTGAAGTCGGAAGTTTACATACACCTTAGCAAAATACATTTAAGCTCAGTTTTTCACAATTCCTGACATTTAATCCTAGTAAAAATTCCCTGTCTTAGGTCAGTTAGGATCACCACTTTATTTTAAGAATGTGAAATGTCAGAATAATGGTAGAGAGTGATTTATTTCAGCTTTTATTTCTTTCATCACATTCCCAGTGGGTCAGAAGTTTACATACACTCATTTAGTATTTGGTAGTATTTGAATTTTGGCCCATTCCTCTGACAGAGCTGGTGTAACTGAGTTAGGTTTATAGTCCTCCTTACTCGCACACTCTTTTTCAGTTCTGCCCATACATTTTCTGTAGGATTGAGGTCAGGGCGTTGTGATGGCCACTCCAATACCTGGACTCTGTTGTCCTTAAGCCATTTTGCCACAACTTTGAAAGTGCGCCTGGGGTCATTGTCCATTTGGAAGACCCATTTGCGACCAAGCTTTAACTTTTTCTATGTTTAAGTTCTAGTTTTTCTATTTCTATGTTGTTTTTTTGGGTTGATCTCCAATTGGAGGCAGCTGGTCCTCGTTGTCTCTAATTGGAGATCATATTTAAGTAGGGGTTTTTCTTCCTGGGTTTTGTGGGTTATTATATTTTGAGTAGTGTTGTTTCTCTCTGCGTCACGGTTTGTTGTTTTGTCATTTTCAGTTATTTGTGTATTGCAAAGTTTCACGGATTTAATCAAATGTGGAACTACAACCACGCTGCACTTTGGTCCGCTCCTGTCGACAGCCGTGACACAATTGTACTATTGTGTACAGTGGTTCTACCCTTTAAAAGTTGCATCATACTGCAGCACACCTTGCGGGCTGCTGCAGAATTCATGTTATTTAATTTTCAGCCATTGTTATCATTAATGCTAGTTAGTGCTAGTTTTGACCACCGAAGGGCATCTTAGAGAAGCATTTGATAGCCTTCAATATTGGCTGTACTAGAGAATTTAAAACCTTTTCTGTAAGAACAGAGTATATGGGATTGATTTTAAGAAAGTCAGCTTAATTAATTTGATTAATATTATGGTGTTTCTATTCCAAAAAAATCAAAAAATGAAACCCTCAGGGTTTCCGTTAGAATGGAATGCAAAATATGGCGGTGTACAATGTGACGGTCGGGAATAGGCTACAATACTACAGTACATTTCCACACCCTAATTGTAGTCTAACCAATACCCAAACAGAGATTCAGTGAAAATAAAAATCTCATTGATTTATCAAGACCAGTCCCCATGCTTGTCTCAGAGCAGCGTGAAACGGTGCTGAAATAGTTGACCAAAGCGGGTAGGCTATTGCTTCAAATCCTATTGCTTCTAACTTTAATATGCTTTTAAATAAATAAGACCTACACCACTTTTAACAGGACATTACTCAACACTAGTGAGACTCATGTCGCCTACGGTAGGCCTACAGTATATCGTATATTATTTTTTTCAATGACTTGACTCTCAGCCAATTAGAGGATTGGAGGATTCTAAATTACTATCTAAGGGGCATTTTTGGTTAGAGCAAATCTGATCTGTGAGAATATCTAAGGGGCTTTTATATACACTACAGTTCAAAAGTTTGGGGTCACTTAGAAATGTCCTTGATTTTGAAAGAAAAGCACATTTTTGGTCGATTACAGGCTCAAAATGGCCAGAAACAAAGACCTTTCTTCTGAAACTCATCAGTCTATTCTTGTTCTGAGAAATGAAGGCTATTCCATGCGAGAAATTGCCAAGAAACTGAAGATCTCGTACAACGCTGTGTACTACTCCCTTCACAGAACAGCGCAAACTGTCTTTAACCAGAATAGAAAGAGGAGTGGGAGGCCCCGGTGCACAACTGAGCAAGAGGACAAGTATATTAGAGTGTCTGGTTTGAGAAACAGATGCCACACAAGTCCTCAACTGGCAGCTTCATTAAATAGTACCCGCAAAACACCAGTCTTAACGTCAACAGTGAAGAGGCGACTCCGGGATGCTGAGTTCCTCTGTTCAGTGTCTGTTCTTTTGCCCAACTAATCTTTTCTTTTTATTGGCCAGTCTAAGATATGGCCTTTTCTTTGCAACTCTGCCTAGGCCATTTTGTTCTGTGAAGGGAGTAGTACACACGTTGTACGAGATCTTCAGTTTTTTGGCAATTTCTCGCATGGAATAGCCTTCATTTTTCAGAACAAGAATAGACCGATGAGTTTCAGAAGAAAGATATTTGTTTCTAGCCATTTTGAGCCTGTAATCGAACCCTCAAATGCTGATGCTCCAGATTCTCAACTAGTCTTAAGAAGGCCCGTTTTATTGCTTTTTTAATTAGAACAACAGTTTTCAACTGTGCTAACATAATTGCAAAAGGGTTTTCTAATGATCAATTAGCCTTTTAAAATGAGCAACTTGGATTAGCTAACACAATGTACCATTGGAACACAGGAGTGATGGTTGCTGGTAAATGGGCCTCTGTACACCTATGTAGATATTCCATAAAAAATATGCCGTTTCCAACTACAATAGTCATTTACAACATTAACAATGTCTACACTGTATTTCTGATCAATTTGATGTCATTTGAATGGACAAAAAATATACTTTTCTTTCAAAAACAAGGACATTTCTAAGTGACCCCAAACTTTTGAATGGTAGTGTAATTCAAAATTAATTAATAATAATAGTAATCGCTTTGTTAAAAAAATTATTATATTTTGGAGATTACTTAGTTTTCAAATAACCTAAAGTGAGCGAGAAAAAGGCCATTCTTGAACATGAGGTGAGACATTCTTACTAATTTGTAAATAAAGCCAGTTTGTTATTTTTAGAGGGAGAGAAACCAAAAGCCCACTGTCACCTCATGGGTCTCCCGGTTGCGGCCGGCACGGGTGTCGAACCGTCATCTGTAGCAACGCAGTTTGCACTGCGATGCAGTGTCTTGGACCACTGCACCACTCGGGAGGCCCCATCCACAAAGTTGTTCATGCTGATCAATTACCTTGCACAAAGTATCTATTGTCCTGCTAATAGCCCATAATGGAGCTGTACAACGTGACCGGTCGGGAGTAGGCTACAGTACTACAGTAAGAGCAAAATAATCCTAACATTTCCACACCCTAATTGTAGTCTAAGTTTCTCTTAGAATAAAAACCTTAGTGTAACAACAGTTTTAGTAATTAATACTGACGAGTAGTAACAAATTAAATAAGTGTGTTTTTCCCGGGGTGCGTGTGCAGAACAGAGGAATAGCAATTCTAACACTATTGTTCTAAGTTCAATCACCTTCTTCATTCTCATCATTCAGTTCATTGAAATTCAATTTTGAAGTCGTGCACAATTATCAGTTTCTATTTGGTTTATGTCGCCCATTCATTGTCAGTTAGAGACACAGTATTGCCTTGGGACCCAAAAGCATAATCAGTGCTCTAACTCCCCCTTGCGCTGGTCTGGAGCAAAGAAGTAATGACGCAGGGTACCATACTAAACCACAAATTACCTCTAAGTCCCGCAGCATAATTCTAAACTTTTAGTTGAGCAACCACTGTATGTTTTCTCGCATTATTTGTAACTTACTTTGTACATAATGTTTCTGCCACCATGTCTTATGAACGAAAAGGGCTTCTAGATATCAGTACAGCGATCACTCACTTACTGGAGGAATACTTTTTCTTCATCGAGTCGGACGGGAAGGATTTACCTCAGAGGCCCGACAAGGCCCTCTTCCCCGTCATTCACAGGAGAAAGAAATGGCGGTATCGAGGACGAAGTTCCGGGTGCCTTGTAAGGATCCTTCGCCGAGAGGGTAATCTACCTTTACCATCGGTCCTATTAGCCAACGTAAAATCAATCAATAATAAAATAGACGAACTATGATCACGTATTTCCTACCAACGGGACATTAAAAACTGTAATATCTTATATTTCACTGAGTCGTGGCTGAACGGCGACATGAATCATGTACAGCTGGCGGGTTTTAAGCTTATTCGGCAGGATAGAACAGCAGCCTCTGGTAAGACAAGGGGTGGCGGTCTATGTATATTTGTAAACAACAGCAGGTGCATGAAATCTAAGGAAGTCTCAAGGTTTTGCTCGCCTGAGGTAGAGTATCTCATGATAAGCTGTAGACCACACTATTTACCAAGAGAGTTTTCATCTGGATTTTTCGTAGCTGTTTATATACCACCACAAACCGATGCTGGCACTAAGACCACACTCAATGAGCTGTATACGGCCATAAGCAAGCAGGAAAACGCTCATCCAGAGGTGGCGCTCCTAGTGGCCGGGGACTTTAATGCAGGGAAACTCAAATCAGTTTTACCTCATTTCTACCAGTATGTTAAATGTGCAACCCGAGGGGGAAAAAAACTCTAGACCACCTTTACACCACACACAGAGACACGTACAAAGCTCTTCCTTGCCCTCCATTTAGCAAATTTGACCATAATTCTATCCTCCTGATTCTTGCTTACAAGCAAAAACTAAAGCAGGAAGCACCAGTGACTCGGTCAATAAGAAAGTGGTCAGATGAAGCAGATGCTAAGCTACAGGACTGTTTTGCTAGCACAGACTGGAATATGTTCTGGGATTCTTCCGATGGCATTGAGGAGTACACCACATTAGTCACTGGCTTCATCAATAAGTGCATCGATGACATCGTCCCCACAGTGACTGTACGTACATACAACCAGAAGCCATGGATTACAGGCAAAATCCGCACTGAGCTAAAGGGTAGAGCTGCCACTTTCGAGGAGCGGGACTCTAACCCGGAAGCTTATAAGAAATCACGCTATGCCTTCCGACGAACCATCAAACAGGCAAAGTGTCAATACAGGACTAAGATTGAATCGTACTACACTGTCTCCGATGCTCGTCGAATGTGGCAGGGCTTGCAAACTATTACAGACTGCAAAGGGAAGCACAGCCATGAGCTTCCCAGTGACATGAGCCTACCAGACAAGCTACATTCTTCTATGCTCGCTTCGAGGCAAGTAACACTTAAAGCATGCATGAGAGCATCAGCTGTTCCAGACGATTGTGTGATCACGCTCTCCGTAGCCGATGTGGGTAAGATCTTTAAACAGGTCAACATTCACAGGGCCAGATGGATTTCTAGGACGTGTACTCCGAGCAAGTGTCTTCACTGACATTTTCAACCTGTCCCTAATGGAGTCTGTAATAGCAACATGTTTCAAGCAGACCACCATAGTCCCTATTCCCAAGAACACTAAGGTAACCAGCCTAAATGACTACAGACCCGTAGCACTCACATCTGTAGCCATGAAGTGCTTTGAAAGGCTGGTCATGGCTCACATCAACACCTTTATCCCAGAAACCCTACACCCAATTTGCATACCGCCCCAACAGATCCACAGATGATGCGGTCTCTTGCACTCAACACTGCTCTTTCCCATTGACTACAGCTCAGCGTTTAACATCACAGTGCCCTCAAAGCTCATCACTAAGCTTGGGACTAAACACCTCTCTCTGCAAATGGATCCTGGACTTCCTGACGGGCCGCCCCCAGGTGGTCAGGGTAGGTAACAACACATCCGCCACGCTGATCCTCAACACGGGGGCCCCTCAGGGGTGCGTGCTCATTCCCCTCCTGTACTCCCTGTTCACTCATTACTGCATGCCAGGCACTACTCCAACACCGTTATCAAGTTTGCTGAAGACAAAACAGTGGTAGGCCTGATCACCAACAACGATGAGACAGCCTATAGGGAGGTCAGAGACCTGGCCGTGTGGTGCCAGGACAACAACCTCTCCCTCAACGTGAACAAGACAAAGGAGATGATTGTGGACTACAGGAAAAGGAGGACCGAGCACGCCCCCATTCTCATTGACGGGACTGCAGTGGAGCAGGTGGAGAGCTTCAAGTTCCTTGGTGTCCACATCACCAACAAACTAACATGGTCCAAACACACTACGACCGTCGTGAAGAGGGCACGAGCATCCTGACTGGTTGCATCACTGCCTGGTATGGCAACTGCTCGGCCTCCGACCGCAAGGCACTACAGAGGGTAGTGCGTATGGCCCAGTACATCACTGGGGCCAAGCTTCCTGCCATCCAGGACTTCTATACCAGGCGGGGTCAGAGGAAGGCCCTAAAAATTGTCAAAGACTCCAGTCACCCTAGTCATGGATTGTTCTCTCTGCTACCGCACGGTAAGCGGTACCGGAGTGCTAAGTCTAGGTCCAAAAGGCTTCTTAACTGCTTCTACCCTCAAGCTATAAGACTCCTGAACAGCTAATCAAAGGGCTATCCAGACTATTTGCATTGCCCCCCCACCCTTTTACGCTGCTGTTACTCTCTGTTTATTATCTATGCATAGTACCACTTTAACTCTACCTACATGTACATATCACCTCAGTTACCTCGACTAACCAGTGCCCCCATACATTGACTCTGTACCGGTACACCCTGTATGTAGCCTCGCTATTGTTATTTTACTGCTGCTGTTTAAGTATGTTTTACTTTTATTTTTTTTAAGTATCTATTTTTTACTTAACACTTTTTTTTCTGTTTGAGCTGTATCAGCAGCTCTCGCATTACATCTACTGGTATGAATAGGCTAAAATGCATTACTTCACAAAGGGATTTTTTTTCTTCTCCCTGACAATTGTCCAGCAGCATTTTAATTTATCAGCTTTTTTTTGGGGGGGGGGGGCAAAATCCGGCTAATGGAAACCCTGGTGTGTGTGTGCATATGACCAGATTGAGAAGTTGCTGAAGAAGGCAGGCAGCATCCAGGGAGAGGAGGAGCAGAATGAACAGATGAAGGCTCTGGAGGGCAGTGCCATGAAGAACAAGAGGACTGGAACCTTCATGCAGCATGACAGCTCAGCCTGGAGCAGAGGTATGAGATACTACAGGCCTCTGCTGTACTGTCCTGTACTAACTGTCCTGTTTGTAACATTGTAGACATTAAAACAAATTATATGATATTATATATGTATCATTGAATATTGATTGATTCTATTATATTCTCTTCTATTCTTCACTATTCTTAGCGGTGGCCCATGCTCATGAACTGACTGGACAGGAGGACCCCATTCTGCTGTACCCCATCATCACCAACAGCCCTCTGAAGGCTGCTTTCAAAGATTGTACGTATTTATTAACCCTATCTCTGTCTTCCCTAGGTGTTTACTGTATGTACAGTGCCTTCAGAAAGTATTCACACCCCTTGACTTTTTCTACATTTTATATGCTTGTCATCAGCAAGGACAAGGGAGTTTTTTAGGGTAAAAAGAAACGGAATAGAGCTAAGCACAGGCAAATCCTAGAGGAAAACCTGGTTCCGTCTGATTTCCAACAGACACTGGGAGACAAATTCACCTTTCAGCAGGACAATAACCTAAAACTCAAGGCCAAATATACGCTGGAGTTGTTTACCAAGACGACATTGAATGTTCCTGAGTGGCCTAGTTACAGTTTTGACTGAAATCGGCTTGAAAATCTATGGCAAGACTTGAAAATTGTAACGGCTGTCGGGAGAGAGAGTAGACCAAGGCGCAGCGGAGTTAGTGTTCATCATTGAATTTAATAACAGAAAGAACACTATACAAAACAAAACAAGAAAACCGACAGCCAAACAGTCCTGTCAGGTGCAAAACACTAAACAGAAACAATTACCCACAAAACCCCAACGGAAAAACAGGCACTTATGTGTGACTCTCAATCAGCAACAACACTCTACAGTTGTGCCTGATTGGAAGCCACACGGCCAAAATCAATGAAACAAACCAACATAGAAAAATGCACATAGAACGCCCACCCAATGTAACACCCTGGCCTAACCAAAATAAAGAACAAAAGCCCCTCTCTATGGCCAGGGCGTTACAAAATGATCTGTCTAGCAATGGTCAACAAGCAATTTGACAAAGATTACATTTTTTCAATAATAGTGCAAATATTGTACAATCCAAGGTGTGCAAAGCTCTTAGAGACTTACCCAGAAATAATCACAGCTGTAATCGCTGCCAAAGGTGGTTCTAACATGTATTGACTCAGGGATATGAATACTTACGTAAATTTGATGTTTCTATATTTTATTTTCAATAAATGTGTAAAGATTTCTAAAAACATGTTTTCACTTTGCGAGAAAATATATATATAGGCTGTAACACAACAAAATATTGAATAAGTCAAGGGGTATGAATACTTTCTGAAGGCACATTGTGTATGTGTCTGTCTGTACTGAATGATCAATGTGTATTTGGCGTGTGTTTCAGTGATGAAGTTCAAGCGCAAGTCGTGCTTCATGGAGTTTGCTGTGCTGCTGCTCCAGAGGACCATGCAGGCAGACCATCTAGAGCTGGTCCTGCAGTGGGGACACGACATATTTGGCTGGCTTAGCAGGTACTGTATAGTACCGCCCTGTAAGTACTATTATCACATTTTAGTTAATACCTATGTGATATAAAGTCCCGTGTTTAGTGGACCTGCTTGGTTCTGACAGACATTTTGGCTTATAAATCGATCTGTGGACACGGTAGGATTCACACGGACACAGGAGTATGTCTCTTCTGCCTGTGTGTAGCAGGATGTGAAATCTGACACCACTTGAAGCTGGGCTGTCCCTCCTATCATTTCATTCGCTCTTCCGACTGTCCATCAACTCCTGACTGAACTCTAACTAACAATTAACGCAGCATGAGAGAGTGGTTTTGTCATTGTAACACATTCAGAGATCAATTTATTGCTAGTAATCTAAAATTATTAATATATTTTATACAAAAAAACACTTTATGTTTGCCATAGACAGACAGTATTAACATGAGTTGAAAGGCGATTTCCTAGTTTAGATATATTTTCTCTAACACTGACATGCTGACCAAACCGCTCGCGGGCCTGCGTACGCCATAATGCACATGTTGATTTTGTACCCCCACACCAGACACGATCAGGACACGCAGGTTGAAATATCACAACAAACTATGAACCAATTATATTCATTTGGGGACAGGTCGAAAAGCATTAAACATTTATGGCAATTTAGCTAGCTAGTCCTGGGATATAAACATTTAGTTGTTATTTTACCTGAAATGCACAATGTCCTCTACTCCGACAATTAATGCACAGATAAAACGGTAAACCGAATTCCTTTCTCGTCATCTCTCCTCCTTCCTCAGGCTTCTTTTTTACTTCTTTGGACTTTATATGGAGGTTGGCAACCAACTTTACGGTTCATTACTGACTGGAGTGTGGACGTCAGTTCATCTTTCAATCACCCACGTGGATATGTGCTCCTAAAAACCAATGAGGAGATGGCACGTGGGAATATGCTCCTAAAAACCAAAGAGGAGATTTGAGAGGCAGGACTTGCAGCGCGTTGAGCGTCACAAATACGACTTTCCCGAAGCGGATCCTCTGTTTGGCCCACCACCCAGGACAATGGATCGGACAACGGCGCCGCAGAAGGGGCAGACGGAGCGGTCTTCTGGTCAGGCTCCGTAGACGGGCGCACCGCTCCCGAGCATACTACTCGCCAATGTCCAGTCTCTTGACAACAAGGTAGACGAAATCCGAGCAAGGGTTGCCTTCCAGAGAGACATCAGAGACTGTAACGTTCTTTGTTTCATGGAAACATGGCTCACTCGAGACACGCTATCGGAGTCGGTATAGCCACCTGGTTTCTTCACGCATCGCACCGACAGAAACAAGCATCTCTCTGGTAAGAAGAAGGGCAGGGGTGTATGCCTTATGATTAACGAGACGTGGTGTGATCATAACAACATACAGGAACTCAAGTCCTTTTGTTCACCTGACTTAGAATTCCTCACAATCAAATGCCGACCGCATTATCTACCAAGAGAATTCTCTTCGATCATAACCACAGTCGTGTATATTCTCCCCCAAGCAGACATATCCACGGCCCTGAAAGAACTTCATTTGACTCTATGTAAACTGGAAACCACATATCCTGAGGCTACATTTATTGTACAGTGAGGGAAAAAAGTATTTGATCCCCTGCTGATTTTGTACGTTTGCCCACTGACAAAGAAATGATCAGTCTATAATTTTAATGGTAGGTTTATTTGAACAGTGAGAGAGAGAATAACAACAAAAAAATCCAGAAAAGCACATGTCAAAAATGTTATAAAATGATTTTGTCACGTCCTGACCAGTAATAGGGGTTATTTGTTATTGTAGTTTGGTCAGGACGTGGCAGAGGGTATTTGTTTTATGTGGTTCGGGATGGTGGTTTGTTTAGTAGGGTATTTGATTTATGTATTCCGGGGGTTTTTGGGCACTGTTCTATGTTAGTGTATTTTTATGTTCTGTGTATAGCCTTGTGCCTTACCAGCCTGTGAATTGTCGTTGTGTTTTCTTTGTGTACGTGTTTATTTTGGTTCTCCTTCTTCACCAAATAAAAGAAGATGAGTGCACATATTCCTGCTGCATTTTGGTCCACTATATCCGACGTCAACTGTTACAGATTTGCATTTTAATGAGGGAAATAAGTATTTGACCCCTCTGCAAAACATGACTTAGTACTTGGTGGCAAAACCCTTGTTGGCAATCACAGAGGTCAGACGTTTCTTGTAGTTGGCCACCAGGTTTGCACACATCTCAGGAGAGATTTTGTCCCAGTCCTCTTTGCAGATCTTCTCCAAGTCATTAAGGTTTCGAGGCTGACGTTTGGCAACTCGAACCTTCAGCTCCCTCCACAGATTTTCTATGGGATTAAGGTCTGGAGATTGGCTAAGCCACTCCAGGACCTGAATGTGCTTCTTCTTGAGCCACTCCTTTGTTGCCTTGGCCGTGTGTTTTGGGTCATTGTCATGCTGGAATACCCATCCACGACCCATTTTCAATGCCCTGGCTGAGGGAAGGAGGTTCTCACCCAAGATTTGACAGTACATGGCCCCGTCCATCGTCCCTTTGATGCGGTGAAGTTGTCCTGTCCCATTAGCAGAAAAACACCCCCAAAGCATAATGTTTCCACCTCCATGTTTGACGGTGGGGATGGTATTCTTGGGGTCATAGGCAGCATTCCTCCTCCTCCTCCAAACACGGCGAGTTGAGTTAATGCCAAAAGAGCTCCATTTTGGTCTCATCTGACCACAACACTTTCACCCAGTTGTCCTCTGAATCATTCAGATGTTCATTGGCAAACTTCAGACGGGTATGTATATGTGCTTTCTTGAGCAGGGGGACCTTGCGGGCGCTGCAGGATTTCAGTCCTTCACGGCGTAGTGTGTTACCAATTGTTTTCTTGGTGACTATGGTCCCAGCTGCCTTGAGATCATTGACAAGATCTTCCCATGTAGTTCGGGGCTGATTCCTCACCGTTCTCATAATCATTGCAACTCCACGAGGTGAGATCTTGCATGGAGCCCCAGGCTAAGGGAGATTGACAGTTCTTTTGTGTTTCTTCCATTTGCGAATAATTGCACCAACTGTTGTCACCTTCTCACCAAGCTGCTTGGCGATGGTCTTGTAGCCCTTTCCAGCCTTGTGTAGGTCTACAATCTTGTCCCTGACATCCTTGGAGAGCTCTTTGGTCTTGGCCATGGTGGAGAGTTTGGAATCTGATTGATTGATTGCTTCTGTGGACAGGTGTCTTTTATACAGGTAACAAGCTGAGATTAGGAGCACTCCCTTTAAGAGTGTGCTCCTAATCTCAGCTCGTTACCTGTATAAAAGACACCTGGGAGCCAGAAATCTTTCTGATTGAGAGGGGGTCAAATACTTATTTCCCTTATTAAAATGCAAATCAATGTTTTTCTGGATTTTTTTTTGTTTTTCTGCCCCTCACTGTTCAAATAAACCTACCATTAAAATTATAGACTGATCATTTCTTTGTCAGTGGGCAAACGTACAAAATCAGCAGGGGATCAAATACTTTTTTCCCTCACTGTAGCTGGGGATTTTAACAAGGCTAATCTGAAAACAAGGCTCCCCAAATTTTATTAGCATATCGATTGCGCGACCCGGGCTGGCAAAACCCTGGATCATTGTTATTCAAACTTCCGCGACGCATGTAAGGCCCTCCCCCGCCCTCCTTTCGGAAAAGCTGACCACGACTCCATTTTGTTGCTCCCAGCCTATAGACAGAAACTAAAACAGGAAGCACCTGTGCTCAGGTCTGTTCAACGCTGGTCCGACCAATTGGGTTCCACGTTTCAAGATTGCTTCGATCACGTGGACTGAGATTTGTTCCGTCGAACAACAACATTGATGAATACGCTGATTTGGTGAGCGAGTTTATTAGCAAGGGCATCGGTGATGTTGTACCCACAGCGTCTATTAAAACATTCCCCAACCAGAAACCGTGGATTGATGGCAGCATTCGCGCAAAACTGAAAGCGCGAACCACTGCTTTTATTTAGGGCAAGGTGACCGGAATCATGACCGAATACAAACAGTGTAGCTATTCCCTCCGCAAGACAATCAAACAAGCTAAGCGTCAATGTTGAGACAAAGTAGAGTCTCAATTCAATGGCTCAGACACGAGAGGTATGTGGCAGGGTCTACAGTCAATCACGGACTACAAAAGAAAAACCAGCCCCGTTGCGGACAGCGATGTCTTGCTCCCAGACAAACTAAACAACTTCTTTGCTCGCTTTGAGGACAATACAGTGCCACTGACACGGCCCGCTACCAGAACCTGCGGCCTCTCCTTCACTGCAGCCAACGTGAGTAAAACATTTAAACGTGTTAACCCTCGCAAGGCTGCAGGCCCAGAAGGCATCCTCAGCCGCGTCCTCAGAGCATGCGCAGACTAGCTGGCTGGTGTGTTTACGGACATATTCAATCAATCCTTATCCCAGTCTGCTGTTCCCACATGCTTCAAGAGAGCCACCATTGTTCCTATTCCCAAGAAAGCTAAGGTAACTGAGCTAAATGACTACCGCCCCGTAGCACTCACTTCCATCATCATGAAGTGCTTTGAGAGACTAGTCAAGCACCATATCACCTCCACCCTACCTGACACCGTAGACCCACTCCAATTTACTTACCACCCTAATTGGTCATCAGACGACGCAATCGCCATCGCACTGCACACTGCCCTAACCCATCTGGACAAGAGGAATACCTATGTAAGAATGCTGTTCATTGACTACTGCTCAGCATTTAACACCATAGTACCCTCCAAACACGTCATTAAGCTCGAGACCCTGGGTCTCGACCCCGCCCTGTGCAACTGGGTCCTGGACTTCCTGACGGGCCGCCCCCAGGTGGTGAGGGTAGGTAACAACATCTCCACCCAGTTGATCCTCAACACTGGGGCCCCACAAGGGTGCATTCTCAGCCCTCTCCTGTACTCCCTTTTCACCCATGACTGCATGGCCATGCACGCCTCCAACTCAATCATCAAGTTTGCAGACGACACTTCAGTGGTAGGCTTGATTACCAACAATGACAAGATTGCCTACAGGGAGGAGGTGAGGGCCCTCAGAGTGTGGTGTCAGGAAAATAACCTCACACTCAATGTCAACAAAACAAAGGAGATGATCGTGAACTTCAGGAAACAGCAGAGGGAGCAGCCCCCTATCCACATCGACGGGACAGTAGTGGAGAGGGTGGAAAGTTTTAAGTTCCTCAGCGTACACATCACGGACAAACTGAAAGGGTCCACCCACACAGACAGCGTGGTGAAGAAGGCGCAGCAGCGCCTCTTCAACCTCAGGATGCTGAAGAAATTCGGCTTGTCACCAAAATCACTCACAAACTTTTACAGATGCACAATCGAGAGCATCCTGTCGGGCTGTATCACCGCCTGGTACGGCAACTGCTCCGCCCACAACCGTAAGGCTCTCTCTCCAGAGGGTAGTGAGGTCTGCACAACGCATCACCGGGGGCAAACTACCTGCCCTCCAGGACACCTATACCACCCGATGTCACAGGATGGCCAAAAAGATCATCAAGGACAACAACCACCCGAGTCACTGCCTGTACACCCCGCTATCATCCAGAAGGCAAGGTCAGTACAGGTGCATCAAAGCGGGGACCGAGAGACTGAAAAACAGCTTCTATCTCAAGGCCATCAGACTGTTAAACAGCCATCACTAACACTGAGTGGCTGCTGCCAACATACTAACTCAACTCTAGCCACTTTAATAATGGAAAAATTGGATGTAATAAATGTATCACTAGCCACTTTAAACAATGGCACTTTACATAATGTTTACATACCCTGTATTGCTCATCTCATATGTTTATACTGTACTCTATACCATCTACTGCATCTTGCCATCCTGATGTAATGTATCACTAGCCACTTTAAACAATGCCACTTTATATAATGTTTACATACCCCACATTACTCATCTCATATGTATATTCTGTACTCTATACCATCCACTGCATCTTGCCTATGCCGTTCGGCCATCACTCATTCATATATTTTTATGTACATATTCTTACTCATTCCTTTACACTTGTATGTATAAGGTAGTTGTTGTGAAATTGTTAGGTTAGATTACTTGTTAGATATTTCTGCATGGTCGGAACTAGAAGCACAAGCATTTCGCTACACTCGCATTAACATCTGCTAACCATGCGTATGTGACAAATACAATTTGATTTGATTTGAAATAGAACCAAGTTATTTTTTAGTTGCTGGCCACGCATATGAGCAGTGTGGGTGCAATGATTCAATAACATGTATGCGTAAATATATTTTGCAACGCTCGCACACGGGACGTGTCCGGTCTGGTCAGCATGTAAATATACAAATATGTATTTTACAGTTATAAGGAAGGTGAAATCTTATAGTTAGTAATTTTATAAATTGATTATACTATATTTAGAATAAATATAAGTAATTTCAAACCTTATTCATATAGTTTTGTTGAATAGGAAATACATCATATTAAACATTTAATATTTTCATTGTATTTCTGCTATGTACTTGAGCTCAAAAGTGACTACACCTCAGCAATGTGTAACTATTTTTACCAGAAAGGTGAGATTTTAACCTTTCTTGGAGTATGCAGCATTACTAGTTATTATTTATTTGTATTTGTATTTATTAAGGATCCCCATTAGCTGCTGGAAAGGCAGCAGCTTCTCTTCCTGTGGTCCAAACACAAGGCATTTACATTACATATACAGTACCAGTCAAAAGTTTTTGACACACCTACTCATTGCAGGGTTTTTCTTTATTTTTACTATTTTCTACCGACTTGTTAGATTTTTGTGACTGCACTTGAAGAAACTTTCAAAGTTCTTCAAATTTTCCGGATTGACTAACCTTCATGTCTTAAAGTAATGATGGACTGTTGTTTCTCTTTGCTTATTTGAGCTGTTCTTGCCATAATATGGACTTCTTCTGTATACCACCCCTACCTTGTCATGCCAAGAGTGCAAAGCTGTCATCAAGGCAAAGGGTGGCTACTTTGGAGAATCTCAAATATAGAACATATTTTGATTTGTTTAACACTTTTTTGGTTACTACACGATTCCATATGTGTTATGTCTTCACTATTATTCTACAATGTAAAAAATAGTAAAAATTAAGAAAAACCGTTGAATGAGTAGGTGTGTCCAACTTTTGACTGGTACTGTAAAACAAAAGATAAAACAGTACAAATGTTAAAACAGTACATCATATAACATTATTAAGCAACTAGATATCTACAATACAAAATGTATAGTACCACCATACAACAATATTACATTGTAGGTGTGTGTAGAGTGCGTGTGCTAGCGCTTGTGTGTGTTTGAGTGTGTCTGTACCTTTGTGTGTGTCTCTTCTCAGTCCCCACTTTATGGTCCTCTCATGATAAATAATTACTTTTGGGGATTACGTAGATGACATTTAAGAGGTTAAAGAATGATGTAGCTTATGAAAAGGCCTGTTGTGTCCTTGAGACAGTGCCGGTACAGTATGTTGTTGTTGTTGTTTTAGGGCTCTGAGTCATATATACCAAGTGACAGACCAGGACAAACACTGGCGGGGTCAGACTCAGAACCCAACTAACTGTATGTGATGTGGTGTGTGTGTGACAGGAGGGATGAGGGACTGACAGGGCCTAAGAAGGGCCCAGGGGACAGATCAACCTCAGGGAAAGAACTGAAGAAGTTCTCCTCCTCCATCATGGAGTACAAGGTGAGCTCAGCTAAAATCTTTCCCTTCCCTTTTCTTTTCTGTCCCTCCCATGAAGCTATTGCAGAAGTATAATTAAATAAGTCTGACAGCCATTTGTTGTCCCCTTTAGAAGAATAAAGCTAGTACATTCTGGAGTGACAAGAAGAGGAAAGAGTTTCTCCAGAAGAAACAACTGACTGCTCTGAAAGCACAGAACACAGAGAGGTGGGTACAGTACTTTTACAGCATTTGTAAAACTCTCTTTGTGCTACTCTCTTTGTGCTTATGACCAATTACTGTTCAACTTTTACCCCAATTGCATGAGTGTGTGCGGATGTGGGCTTATGCAAGTGTACATGTGTGTCCTTACCTGCGTGTATGCTCCACTCACATCTGTGTGTCAGGGAGTGTAAGGCGGTGGACACCATGCTGAACCAGCTAGCCCCCCTGGTGCGCCGTCACCAGCGTCGGAGGCGTCTGAGACAGGTGTGTTCTGAGGAGTGGCTGTGGAGGTGTCACCTCAACCTTAGCATCGCCAGGGCTCACCTGGGACTACTGAGAAGGAGCCTGGAGAACCACCAGGGCCTTGGGGCCCTACAACACAGGTAAATATAGACACAAACACACGCATGCATACATACACATATACACACACGCATACAGATCACTGTTTCCCACATATACATACTGTACCCTTGTCACGCTATCATTCCCTCCAGATTGTACTGTGCTGGCTCAGATGTTTTCTTTTCACAGTCACTGTCCTTTCCAGCACGATTCTCTAAGAGTGTAGCTAAAAGTGAGCTGAGCTAGCCCTATAACGTATCTGGTGCCAGCTCACTTTCAAGCGAGCATAGGAGAATAGTTAGCTACATTTCTGTGTTTTATTGATTGTACATATATGAACAATATTTTTGTGTACATTTTACATTTTAGAACAAAGACAATAGACCATGATGACATTTTTGTTCTTGTAGCTACAGCCAGCTGCCTCCGTTGTTGTTCTCCCTGGCCCACTCTGGTACTCTGGTGAGGTGGAGGAAC
Organism: Salmo trutta; assembly: GCF_901001165.1. Classification (NCBI taxonomy): domain Eukaryota; kingdom Metazoa; phylum Chordata; class Actinopteri; order Salmoniformes; family Salmonidae; genus Salmo; species Salmo trutta. Next base: position 29,050 of record NW_021822818.1, on the reverse strand, counting down.
ATGCATCAGCACATCGGAGTCCCTGACCTGATTCCCCCGACCCCCAAAGCCACGCCCCAGCCCTGCCTCAGAGCCAACCTCCACAAGGCCAAGGAGAGCGGACAGGGTAAGGAAATAACTAACTAAACTAGCTAACTATCCTCAACACTCTTTCTCTCCCTGTCTCTCTTTTTTTCTCTTTTGCTGTCTATATCTCTCTCACTCTCTCTCTCCCTATCTCTCTTTTTTTTGACCCATCACCAGAGGGGGCAGACATCAGAGGACAAGAACATTCTTCCTATCTTTTACTCTTTCTCTCTCTCCACCCTTCAGCTGCCACCACCACCAGTGGAGAGGACTTCAACACGACAGAGAGCAGTGAGCAGGACTCTCCCCGTATCCAGCCGGCTGTGGACTCGGACTATAGTGAGCCCTCAGTGATGACCACCTCCCCGACCAGACGCACCGCCACTCAGCTGCTAGAGTCACTCAACAAGGCTGCCCTGCACCTCCGCAGAGCCATGGTACCTGATATACACACACAAACAGACACGGATGCATATACACACAAACACATACAAACAGGCAACAAAAATGAAATATGCATGCACTGTATGTATGCATACATGCGCCCACACACACTCCAAAATGTAAACCGTAACGTCAGTACAAACAATATCTGTATTTATGTTGAGAGTGTAATGTGTTTGGCAATGACCTGTATATTGGTATGTTTATGTATGGTATTTATGAAGGGTATGTGTGTGTGTGTGTGTGTAAACAGGTACTTGCCCATCGTGGGGGCCACTGGACAACGTTGCAGTGTGTGTGTCGGACACTATGGGACCAGGGCTGTACCATCACTCTACTAGTAGACAGGGGTGCATCCATGGAGCCCACCATCCCTTTAACATTGGACCAGCTCAACACTGTCCTCACCCCTTTGTTTGAGCTGGCTACAGACCTCATCATGAACATGATGGAGAAGATGCAGGTCTGACTTTATCACTTTACTCTTACAGTCCCATGCTTTTGAGCTCGATTATTGCTCAACTCATAAATATACTAATTTGTCTACACAACTTCACCAAGCAGTTGATATTGCTAAAGCAACATCAAAGTAATGAATAAACTAATGTACAGTGGGGTCTGAAATTATTGACACCCTTGATAAAGAAAAGCAAAAATGACTGTATATAATAAATAATTCAAATACTGAGCTACACTGAATACAAAACATATTTACAACACCTGCTGGTTCCATGACATAGACTGAGCAGGTGAATCCAGGTGAAAGCGATGATCACTTATTGATGTCAGTCAATATTAGGAAGGTGTTCCTAATGTTTGGTATACTCAGTGTTTATTGTATGCAAAAAAAAGGGACATTATATTATTTAATGCTATTGCTCAGAGATATAACTTTTGTTTAAAAGGTAATATATACTGAACAAAAATATAATCGCACATACAACAATTTAAAGGATTTTACTGATTTACAGTTATATATAAGGAAATCAGTCTATTTAAATACATTAGTTAGGCCCTAATCTATGGATTTCACATAACTGGGAATACAGATATTCATCTGTTGGTCACAGATACCTTAAAAAGGTAGGGACGTGGATCAGAAAACCAGTCAGTATCTGGTGTGACAACCATTTGTCTCATTCAGTGCGACACATCTCCTTCTCATAGAGTTGATCAGGCTGTTGATTGTGGCCTGTGGAATGTTGTCCCACTCCTCTTCAAAGGCTGTGCGAAGTTACTGGGTATTGGGAACTAGAACATGCTGTCATACATGTTTATCCAGAACGTCACAAACATGCTCAATGGGTGACATGTCTGGTGAGTATGCAGGCCATGGAAGAACTGTGACATTTTCAGCTTCCAGGAATTGTGTACAGATCCTTGCAACATGGGGCTGTGCATTATCATGCTGAAACATGAAGTAATGGTGGCGGATGAATGGCGCGACAATGGGCTTCAGGATCTCGTCATGGTATCTCTGTGCATTCAAATTGCCTTCGATAAAATGCAATTGTGTTCGTTGTCTGTAGTTTATGCCTGCTTATACCATAACCCCACTGTCTCCATGGGGCACTCAGCAAACAGCTCACCCACACGACGCAATACACGTACGTGGTGTGCGGTTGTGAGGCCGGTTGGACGTACTGCCAAATTCTCTAAAACGACATTGGTAGAGAAATTAACGTAACATTTTCTGACAACAGCTCTGGTGGAAATTCCTGCAGTCAGCATGCCAATTGCACGCTCCCTCAAAGCTTGAGACATCTGTGGCAGGCATTGTGATGTGTGACAAAACTGCACATTTTAGTGTGTCCTTTTATTTTCCCCAGCACAGATGCACCTGTGTAATGATCATGCTGTTTAATCAGCTTCTTGATATGGCTTCGTGATTATTGCAGCTCAATGGGGGTAACTTTTGTTGACAATTTTGGAAGCAAAACATGAGGTTGGGATCCACCCAAATCATTTGGGTTCCTGGATCCTTTCACAGCATTATAAGGCTGCGTTGAGACAATGACTTATCAACGACCCATGTCAAGCTCATTTAATCCCTACCATTGTGTCGCTGAGTTATCATAATGCTTTAGCAAATGTATATTATACCAGGGGCGTTGGTAGACACAATGTAAGTAACCAAATGTATGTCCACCTAACTGCCCTCAATGCCTCTGCTGATCCTACAGCTATTTTATGCAGCAATTATGTGTCTATGAACCAGATTTAGTCCACTGTGTGCAGCTCACCCTGCACTAACATAAATAACAGGAGAATATCTACTTCTGCTAAACTTCCCAGTAAAGCAATGAAAACAAGCAAGCATTCCAGAAAACTGCTCAAAATAGTTAACAAGGTTCATGAAATGAATAACTTGCTAGTAACAGATGACATTCATATTCTGACTATATCTGAAACTCACTTAGACAATACCTTTGATGATACAGTGGTAGTAATACAATGTTATAACATTTACAGATAAGACAGAAATGTCAATGGTGAAGGTGTTGCTGTTTATATTCAGAACCACATTCCTGTAAAGATTAGAGAGGATCTCATGTTAAATACTGTTGGAAGTAATGTGGCTACAGGTTCATCTGCCTCACCTAAAGCCCATTCTTGTGGGAAGCTGCTATAGACCACCAAGTGGTAAGTCAGTATCTGGATAATATGTGTGAAATGCTTGATAATGTATGTGATATCAACAGAGAGGTATATTTTCTGGGTGATTTAAATATTTACTAGCTTTCATCATGTTGCCCACTGAAGAAAAAACTTCAAACTGTAACCAGTGCCTCTGCAACCTGGTTCAGGTTATCATTCAACCTACCAGGGTAGTTACAAACAGCACAGGAATGAAATCAACATGTATTGATCACATCTTTACTAAATGTGTGCTTGAAAGCAGTATCCAGATCCATCGGATGTAGTGATCACAATATAATAGCCATATCTAGGAAAACCAAAGTTCCAAAGGTTGGGCCTAATATATTGTATAAGAGGTTATACAAGAAGTTTTGTAGTGATTCCTATGTTCTTGATGTAAAGAATATTTGTTGGTCCATGGTGTGCAATGAGAAGCAAACAGACGTTGCACTTGACACATTTATGAAATTGCTTATTCCAGTTACTAATAAGCATGCACCCATTAAGAAAATGACTGTAAAAACTGTTAAATCCCCATGGATTGATGAGGAATTGAAAAATTGTATGGTTGAGAGGGATGAGGCAAAAGGAATGGCAAGTAAGTCTGGCTATACAACCGATTGGCAAACATACTGCATATTGAAAGATAATGTGACTAAACTGAATAAAAAGAAGAAGAAACTATACTATGAAACACACATAAATGACATAAAGATAGTAAAAAGCTTTGGAGCACCTTTAATTACATTTTCAGCTCCATAATTCATTGAATCAGATGGCTCATTCGTTACAAAACCCACTGATATTGCCAACTACTTTAATTTTTTCATTGGCAAGATTAGCAAACTTAGGCAGGACATGACAGCAGCAAATGCTAACACGACAGTATATCTGACCAAATTATTATTGACAAGAATTGTAATTTTGAATTCCGCTTGTGGAGGAGGTGAAAAAATTGTCTATCAACAATGACAAGCCACCAGGGTCTGACAACTTGGATGGAAAATTACTGAGGATAATAGCAGACGACGTTGTCACTCCTATTTGCTATATCTTCAATGTAAGTCTACTAGAAAGTGTGTGCCATCAGGCCTGGAGGGAAGCAAAAGTCATTCCTCTACCTAAGAATAGTTAAGCCCCCTTTACTGGCTCAAATAGCTGACCAATCAGCCTTAGTAAAGTTTTGGAAAAAATTGTGTCTGACCAGATACATTGCTATTTCACAGTAAACAAATTGACAGACTTTCAGCATGCTTATAGGTAAGGACATTTAACGAGCACAGCACTTACACAAATGACTGAGAGAAATTGATGATAAAAGATTGTGGGGGCTGTTTTGTTAGACTTCAGTGCCGCTTTTGACATTATCGATCATAGTCTGCTGCTGGAAAAACGTAAACTACCGTTCAAAAGTTTGGGGCCACTTAGACATTCCCTTGTTTTTGAAAGAAAAGCATATTTTTTGTCCATTAAAATAACATCAAATTGATCAGAAATACAGTGTAGACATTGCTAATGTTGTAAATTAATATTGTAGCTGGAAACTGCTGATTTTTAATGGAATATCTACATAGGCGTACAGAGGCCCATTATCAGCAACCATCACGCCTGTGTTCCAATGGCACGTTGTGTTAGCTAATCATTTTAAAAGGCTAATTTATCATTAGCAAACACTTTTGCAATTATGTTACCACAGCTGAAAACTCTGTGGTCAAAAACAAGGACATTTCTAAGTGATCCCAAACTTTTGAACGGTAGTGTACATACACACACATGATATCATACACACTATACACACACGTACACATGGATTTTGTGTTGTAGATATGTGGTAGTGGAGTTTGGGCCTGAGGGCACACACTTAGTGTGTTGTGAATTCTGTATAACTGCCTTAATTTTACCGGACCCCAGGAAGAGTAGCTAATGGGGATCCATAATATATACAAATATGGATGGATTATCTTGACAAAGGAGAAATGCTCACTAACAGGGATGTATACAAATTTGTGCAGAAATGGAAAATGTCTGGAATATTTTATTTCAGCTCATGAAACATGGGACCAACTGTCACATCTTTCGTAGTTATTGGACCAAGGCGCAGCGGGTTGAGTGCTCATAATTCACTTTTATTGAACACGAAAACGTACGAATGAACAGGATGCAGGCTAAACACAAAGCTATGCAACTACAACTACTCACAATACCCCATACAAAACTACCCCTATACATAGGACCTTCAATCAGAGGCAACTAGAAACACTTGCGAGGGGCTGGGATCGCTCGCACCGGACTGTGCGTGCGCATGGGCGAGATCGTGCGCACTACCTCATACTCCGGCGCTCTCCACTCCAAATGCTTCCCATAATAAGCACGGGGAGTTGGCTTAGGGCTCACCCTTGGCCCAGCCAAACTCCCCGTGTGCCCCCCAATTTTTTTTTATTGGGGGTGCCTCTCGTGCTTCTCCATTGGCGCGTACAAAGCCTCATACCGGCGCCGCTCCGCCTTCGCTGCCTCTATCTCCTCCGGTGGGCGACGGTATTCCCCAGCCTGGTGCCATGGTCCAGCCCCGTCCAGAATTTCCTCCCATGTCCATGATTCCACGAAGCTCCGCTGCTGCTCCTTCCTCCGCTGCTTGGTCCGTTTGTGGTGGGTAGTTCTGTCACTTCTTTCGTAGTTATTGGACCAAGGCGCAGCGGGTTAAGTGCTCATAATTCACTTTTATTGAACACGAAAACAAGAAAATGTACGAACGAACAGGATGCAGGCTAAACACAAAGCTATGCAACTACAACTACTCACAATACCCCATACAAAACAACCCCTATACATAGGACCTTCAATCAGAGGCAACTAGAAACAGCTGCCTCCAATTGAAGGTCAAATCAATAAACTGAACATAGACGTAAACAACCTAGAACTAACATAGAATACACTAACCTAGAACCTAAACCTAAAACCCCGGTCGGTACACTCTAAACCAACACCCTTCTACATAAACACATAGCCCAAAAAACCCTGAAACACTCTAAACAAATACCCCTTCTACATAAACACATAATATAACAAACCCCTAAACACTCTAAACAAATACCCCCTGCCACGTCCTGACCAAACTACAATAACAAATAAGCCCTTTACTGGTCAGGACGTGACACCAACACTTTACGTGTTGCATTCATAATTTGTGTTCAGTAAATATAGATTTTTCAAAAACATAGGGGTCAAAATTATTGAAATTGATCATTTTGACCTCTACCTCTTTGAGAGAAAAAAAATATCTATCTTCTTTGAGCAATTGTATTAGTATGAAATAATATAATGTCCCCATTTTTTTCTCCATAAAATATAGCTCAGTATTTGAATGATTTATTTTATTCAGTCATTTTGTCTCATCAAGAGGGTCAATAATTTCAGGCCCCACTATATGTACGTATGTACAGTACATTGAAACACCCTTCATGTTTTATACAATATCTTTAAATTGAGTCAAAAATATAATGAAATAGTTGACACCACTATTATACCATGGGAATAATTGTACTTTTGTGTGTCTGTTTCCCTCCATCCGTCCTTAGCTCTGGCAGGTGTTTGAATTGGAGGATGAGGAGATGGAGGCCAGCATGCACTTCTCCGCCCCTCTGGATGACGGTACCCTGGTGGACCTGAGATGGATTAGGAGCCTCACCCTTCACACCCTTGAGCTGCTCTACCGCGAGGCTCGCTGGGAGACTCTGGCTCACCTCGCCCTGCTCTTCAACTCACACACACGGTAGGTAACATCCCTCACACACACACACACACACACTCTCTCTCTCTTGCTCTCTCTCTTTCTCACACTCTCTCTTTCTCACACTCTCTCTTGCTCTCTGGCTCTCTTGCTCGCTCTCTCGTTCTCTCTCTTTCTCGCTCTCTCTCTTGCTCTCTCTCTTGCTCTCCAAACACACACACAATCTCTCTCTCTCTTGCTCTCTCTCTTGCTCTCCATACACACACATAGTTGACCCTGCTCTTCAACTCACACACATGATAGGTAGTTTCCATCCTGTCACAGGGAGGTGTGCGTGCCTGCCTGCCTGCCAGTACTGTCTCTGTCCTATATGTTGTGCATCCCAGAGAGCGCTACACCCACATGATCACTCCTATCCTGGTCCACGCTCAGAGGAGACTGCTAGAGAGGATCAGCTACTTCGGAGGACCTCCGGTCCCTCAGCCACACTTTGTCAAAACGCAGAACCTCACTGGAGAGAAGGTTAGAGGGAATAGACACAAGCTTTTACCACCCAATGAACAGGGTGTCATACTTGATCTCAATGTCAGGACACTAATCCATTCCTAAGACTTAGTGTGGACTAGAGGATAACTCTGCTTCTATGGGGTATGGTTTATAATGAATACTGTAGGGACAGAATTGAGACTACTGCTGTGTGTTAGGATGCTGTTTGTGTGTGAAGAGTGGGTGTACAGTGTGTGTGTTGAACAGTCTCTACCCCTGCGTGTCAGATCACCAATAAGAACTATGCAGGGAGACAGCTGCTGAATTGCTGGACTCCCCCTGCTGTGCCTGCCCCCAGACGAGGGTGCAACACTCCCACCAACCCAAACGCCGAGCTCCTCGAACTCTCTGGTACGGGAATCCAGTAGCAGCTGGAAATCAATCAGTCAATCAATTAATCATATTTTATTGCTATAAGTCAATAAGCCTAGCACTTTTATTGATATAGGCCAACCTTATTATGCTATTTATTCCAGGGCTTGACATTAACTTTTTTAGCAACTTGTCCTTTGGACAAGTAGGACCCGATTTTTTTTACTTGTCGAAAAGTTCAAGTCACTTGTCCCTCCAAAAATGTAAATAGTTTTTAACACCATTTCTACGTCATTGTGTTGAAAGGAAAGTAGTGGGTGTGTTAAAAGGAAAGTAGTGGGCGTAGTGGGCGTGTTGAAAGGAAAGTAGTGGGCGTAGTGGGCGTGTTGAAAGGAAAGTAGTGGGCGTGTTGAAAGGAAAGTAGTGGGCGTGTTGAAAGGAAAGTAGTGGGCGTGTTGAAAGGAAAGTAGTGGGCGTGTTGAAAGGAAAGTAGTGGGCGTGTTGAAAGGAAAGTAGTAGGTTTGTTGAAAGGAAAGTAGTGGGTTTGTTGAAAGGAAAGTGGTGGGCGTGTCGAAAGGAAAGTAGTGGGCGTGTCGAAAGGAAAGTAGTGGGCGTGTCGAAAGGAAAGTAGTGGGCGTGTCGAAAGGAAAGTAGTGGGCGTGTGGAAAGGAAAGTAGTGGGCGTGTGGAAAGGAAAGTAGTGGCCGTGTGGAAAGGAAAGTAGTGGGCGTGTGGAAAGGAAAGTAGTGGGCGTGTGGAAAGGAAAGTAGTGGGCGTGTGGAAAGGAAAGTAGTGGGCGTGTGGAAAGGAAAGTAGTGGGCGTGTGGAAAGGAAAGTAGTGGGCGTGTGGAAAGGAAAGTAGTGGGCGTGTGGAAAGGAAAGTAGTGGCCGTGTGGAAAGGAAAGTAGTGGGTTTGTTGAAAGGAAAGTAGTGGGTTTGTTGAAAGGAAAGCAATGAGGCTGATGCAATAGATCCAACATGATCATTTATTTCTTCATATTTTAAGCTCAACAATGCGCAAATGGCTGTAGGCTACGTAGGAATGTTCCAAAATGCAATTAGCGGAAAACGCCTTTCTCAAAAGTTTGAGCAGTTTCATGTAACAGAGATGAAAATATCCAATAGAAATTAAGAAAGAGGTGAGATCTAAGTAGCATCTAGCATGGGTTACTTACAGTGCCTTTGGAAAGTATTCAGACCGATTGACTTTTTCCACATTTTGTTAAATTACAGCCTTATTCAGATTCAAGGTGGGTGATGAACGGTGCACAAATGTCATGGTCCTTCACTCTCCGGGCTATATTTATGTCATTAAGAGTCTCGTTAAAGTTTGGCTACATTTTCTGGATGTCAGCATCGGTTTGGCTGTAGCCAAAATATGTATTGTATATCACCTACACTTTGAGATGTAGGCTTTTTTACTTACAGTATGTACATGAAAAATAGATAAAATAGAATATTATTCCAATGTTTGCCTTTCAATTATTTTCAGTGTAATTGTTTGATTTTGAGATTTTTTTTCTATATTCTTCTTGGCCAACAATTTTTTATTTTTTTTTACTTCTCCTGGACAAGAGGGCAAGCGTTAATGTCGAGCCCTACATTCAACCATTCATTTTTTTAAATAAATCATCAGTCATTCTGGTCTGTGGGTATATTGATGTGTCGCCGAAGTCATATTGCGGTGTGTGTGTGTGTGTATTTTGGTCTGTTGTAGAGGTGCGCCGGGCCATGTGTGTGGTGTGTGTTCCTCTGGATGTGGAGGATACACTGTGTTGTTTCAGGGAGGCCCTGGAGAAGGGCCATCACACTCTGCAGAACTTCCAACACAGCCGCACACTGCTACTACTGCTGCTGGCACACACACAGCCCTGTGAGTACATCCTTTCTATCTCACTTTGCTGTGTGTTTGTGACTCTGGCCTTTAATCAATCACATTTGCTCATCTCCTGCGTCCTTCTCGCCTCCTTTTAAAAAAGGTCAAAGTTAATCGAGGAGAGTCAGCGAGTGAACGTGGATTGAAATGAGACGGTCCTTCTCCACTTGCGCATCATTAGGCAAATTAAGTTTACAGGGGTGGATCAAAACAAATTAAGTTAGAAATGTTAGACATTTTATAGATACATAGCGTATTGTTTTTAAACGTGTGCATATTTTTTTCCTTTATCAAAACAAAATCTGATTCAAAAGGGGTGTTGCAGATTTAGAAAATATTTCGCTGTAGGATACACATGAATATCCTCGATGAAAGGTGGCTATCGAGGAGGGGAGGACACTCTTCCGTTTGCCTACTAGCGAATTGACACACTCCTCGACCACTCAACCACTTATCCGGGTTTCCGGGTCACAAGAGAGAGGACGGAGGACTGTCTTTTTCCTAAATGAGATAACCCCTGTCTGTTGCCGAGTGGCGGGAGGAGGAGAAAGAAAGAGACAGCAGCAACCAAGCCGACTCGCATTAGTTACTAACTTTTAGCTGCCAAAGCTATGTTTTTTATCATCCAATCTGATTACATAGTACCTGTTTTGACTGCATCAAACCGAGAAGAGAAGACAGTTAAGCTAGCTAGGTAGCTTGGTTGGCTAATCAAATCTACATAGGCTGCGCTTTCCCCCGTCCTGCACAATAACAACAGCAGCTCTAATCAATGTATTAAGGAACAGCCTACCTCTTGGCCCTTGGTCGTTGAAACATATCCTTCTCATTTAACTTTTAATTCCGTCATTTTAATTGCATCTTCCATTGATCTCCTAAGTTGATTGCCACAACAGACACAGAGCCAGAGGCTAGTGCCGCTTTGATGGCTTGTGATTGGCCGACAAAAACAAAAAGCTACACGCCCCACTCGTGAAAAACACGCGCCTCTCTCGGGTTCGTGTGGACCCGTGAAGACCCCTAATGTGTATACTTCTTCAACTATAACCATATTACATTTCCATGAATTAACATAGGTTTGAATGAGAACCATAGGAATACAGAGGTAGCTATTCAAAATGGTCCTGCTCCTTGGCCAATTAAGCTACAAGGCTTACTTATGAACATTCAGGCTATCCTAACTTCAAATTCTTAAAAATGTTTATCAACTATATCTACACTGAGTGGACTCAAAACATTAAGGACACCTGCTCTTTCCATGACATAGCTTTCACCTGGATTCACCTGGTCAGTCTGTTTCCTTATTGATGTCACTTGTTAAATCCACTTCAATCAGTGTAGATGAAGGGGAGGAGACAGGTTAAAGAAGGATTTTTAAGCCTTGAGACAATTGTGACCGACCGTCTCGATTCGATCTTATGTAGCAACATTTGAAATTGTGTTTTTTACATTGGATAAAGTAAAGACTCTGAGCTAGAAAATGGTATATCATACAGTACACTACATTTGAGGAAAAATGGGAAAGTAATTCTGCTTTGAAAGTTGATAAACTTGTAACCCCACTTTTGAGAAAATGGACTTTGAATATTTTGGTACACCTTAGCCCCACCCTTCTCTTTAAGGATTCACATGTGAGGATTTGTGCTAAACAGTGAGTATGGTAGTGAGTGTACTAAACAACCAAAGATTTCAAGACTAAAGGCTGGTTTATAATATGTCTATCGACATGTCTGTATAGACATTAGCACATTAGAGGCTGCTGCCCTATATACATATACTTGAAATCACTGGCCACTTTAATAAATGGAACAATAGTCACTTTAATAATGTTTACATATTTTGCATTACTCATCTCATATGTATATACTGTATTCTATTCTACTGTATTTTAGTCTATGTATTACTCATCTCATATGTATATACTGTATTCTATTCTACTGTATCTTAGTCTATGCTGCTCTGACATTGCTCATCCATATATTTTTATATTCTTAATTCTATTGCTTTACTTTAGATTGTGTGTATTGTTAGATATTACTTGTTAGATATTACTGCACCCTTGTAGCTAGAAACACAAGCATTTTGCTACACCCGCAATAACATCTGCTAAAGACGTGTATGTGACCAATATGATTTGATTTGATTAAAGTTGTCGCAGTGACAACTGTAATGGTTGTTCGACATCAAACTTGTCGAGAAAGTACCTATGAACACAAAAGCAACAGGCTGTATGACATCAGCAGCCAATAAACCCATCCATTTAAAAATGTATTTAGTATATGTCAATCTAGCAAACCAGGCAACTAAAAGCAACTTTCTAAACAATGTTTTGGTTAGTTTCTAGCTTATTAGTTCAAATAATGATCATATAGCTGACAACGTCTTAAATGTTCCACATTTTATTCATTATTACAGAAAAATAAACTCACAACAAGCATTATTTACAAGTTAATGGCGAGCTAATTACAGAAAATCGCTTACGGTTGTGAATGTGATGAAATAAAAGCAGGGCCTTCTGGAGAATTTAACAACTTGGACACTGTCTCGTTAAATCCTGTTAAATCCTAATTTGACTTTGGTGCAGGTCATGTTGTTCTTCACATTACTGTCTCTGGTAAACACACACTATATCAAATAATGTTCATTTGTCACATGTACAGGATACAGAAGGTGTAAACGATACAGTGAAATGGTTACTTGGATAGTGGAGTCTTTTATTTAGACATGTAGCTAGCTAGCTAGCTAAACAATAAAACATAATCCCAACTCCTAACGTTACTACCCTGCATGAATCTAACTAGGTTCATTGTTAGCTAGCTAGCTAACATTAGACTATATCTAGCAATGCAAATGGATTTGAGATATGAATAATATTACTACACAGATCATACACGTAACGTTAGCTTGCCAGTCAGCTAATGTTAGCTAGCTAGCTAACGGTATGCTTTAACTTGCAATGAATTCGACTTTGTGACCAAATTAGAAATGTATAATATCTGAAAATGTTGCTAGCTAGACTCTCTTACCCGTATACTATATATATACACTGCTCAAAAAAAGAAAGGTAACACTTAAACAACACAATGTAACTCCAAGTCAATCACACTTCTGTGAAATCAAACTGTCCACTTAGGAAGCAACACTGATTGACAATAAATTTCACATGCTGTTGTGCAAATGGAATAGACAACAGGTGGAAATTATAGGCAATTAGCAAGACACCCCCAATAAAGGAGTGGTTCTGCAGGTGGGGACCACAGACCACTTCTCAGTTCCTATGCTTCCTGGCTGATGTTTTGGTCACTTTTGAATGCTGGCGGTGCTTTCACTCTAGTGGTAGCATGAGACGGAGTCTACAACCCACACAAGTGGCTCAGGTAGTGCAGCTTATCTAGGATGGCACATCAATGCGAGCTGTGGCAAGAAGGTTTGCTGTGTCTGTCAGCGTAGTGTCCAGAGCATGGAGGCGCTACCAGGAGACAGGCCAGTACATCAGGAGACGTGGAGGAGGCCGTAGGAGGGCAACAACCCAGCAGCAGGACCGCTACCTCCGCCTTTGTGCAAGGAGGAGCAGGAGAAGCACTGCCAGAGCCCTGCAAAATGACCTCCAGCAGGCCACAAATGTGCATGTGTCTGCTCAAACGGTCAGAAACAGACTCCATGAGGGTGGTATGAGGGCCCGACGTCCACAGGTGGGGGTTGTGCTTACATCCCAACACCGTGCAGGATGTTTGGCATTTGCCAGAGAACACCAAGATTGGCAAATTCGCCACTGGCTCCCTGTGCTCTTCACAGATGAAAGCAGGTTCACACTGAGCACGTGACAGACGTGACAGAGTCTGGAGACGCCGTGGAGAACGTTCTGCTGCCTGCAACATCCTCCAGCATGACCGGTTTGGCGGTGGGTCAGTCATGGTGTGGGGTGGCATTTCTTTCGGGGGCCGCACAGCCCTCCATGTGCTCGCCAGAGGTAGCCTGACTGCCATTAGGTACCGAGATGAGATCCTCAGACCCCTTGTGAGACCATATGCTGGTGCGGTTGGCCCTGGGTTCCTCCTAATGCAAGACAATGCTAGACCTCATGTGGCTGGAGTGTGTCAGCAGTTCCTGCAAGAGGAAGGCATTGATGCTATGGACTGGCCCGCCCGTTCTCCAGACCTGAATCCAATTGAGCACATCTGGGACATCATGTCTCGCTCCATCCACCAACGCCACGTTGCACCACAGACTGTCCAGGAGTTGGCGGATGCTTTAGTCCAGGTCTAGGAGGAGATCCCTCAGGAGACCATCCGCCACCTCATCAGGAGCATGCCCAGGCGTTGTAGGGAGGTCATACAGGCACGTGGAGGCCACACACACTACTGAGCCTCATTTTGACGTGTTTTAAGGACATTACATCAAATTTGGTAGTGTGGTTTTCCACTTTCATTTTGAGTGTGACTCCAAATCCAGACCTCCATGGGTTGATAGATTGGATTTCCATTGATTATTTTTGTGTGATTTTGTTGTCAGCACATTCAACTATGTAAAGAAAAAAGTATTTAATAAGATTATTTCTTTCATTCAGATCTAGGATGTGTTGTTTAAGTGTTCCCTTTATTTTTTTGAGCAGTATATTTCTGTACAGCACTTTGAGATATCAGCTGATGTCAGAAGGGCTTTATAAATACATTTGATTTGATACATGGATGAACGCTTCTCCCTCTCTGTCACAGATGCCATGGTTGCCCTTAGTTTGAAGATGTAATCCGGAGACAGGTGTTTTATACAACAGCCTTCTGTGTTCTCTTTTCCACTCCCTCCGCATTTGCAATCAAACGCCTGAATTTTCTCCATCTCCTTAGCTATCATATTATGCTTCCACCGATTTCAAAACTCGGTCATCTTCATGATATATATATTTTTTAAAGAATGACCTACACATACTGAGTGTTATAGAAGAAAGCGTGCTACATGGCAGACCAATCTGAACTCGTCGCTCTGCATGTCCAGCCCATCCATTATCTCAGCCAATCATGGCTAGCAGGAAGGTTCATATAGCTTTTTCCATTGCTAAACCATCTAGGCACGTCACTTAACCATTTTATTTGTATTTACAGATGATATACCAGTTTGTTATTAAGCTACATCAGCGTTCACATGTTCCAGGAGGCATTCCTGCTAAAAATGCCTCTCCTGTGAAAAAGTGACGCACGACATAAGCCTAGTTTCCTGAAACGAGTCACCATTAAGACATGGATTGTGTACAGTGCATTTGGAAAGTATTAAGACACCTTACCTTTTTTCACATTTTGTTTTGTTACAGCCTTATTGCTCCAGAGCGCTCACGACCTTATTTCCCTCATCAATCTACACACAATACCCCACAATGACGAAGCGAAAACAGGTTTTTAGAATTAAACAACAGAAATACCTTATTTATATAAGTATTCAGATCCTTTGCTATAAGACTAGAAATTTAGCTCAGGTGCATCCTGTTTCCATTGATCATCCTTGAGATGTTTCTACAACTTGATTGGAGTACACCTGTGATAAATTCAATTGATTGGACATGATTTGGAAAGGCACACACCTGTCTAAATAAGGTCCCACAGTTGACAGTGCATGTCAGAGCAAAAACCAAGCCATGAGGTCGAAGGAATTGTCCATAGAGCTCCGAGACAGGATTGTGTTGAGATCTTCAATGCTGAATATTACTTCAGCATTGAAGGTCCTCAAGATCACAGTGGCCTTCATCATTCTTAAATGGAAGAAGTTTGGAACCACAAAGACTCTTCCTAACAGCTGGCCGCCCGGCCAAACTGAGGAATAGGGGAGAAGGGCATGGTCAGGGAGAACTGACCAAGAGTTCCTCTGTGGGGATGGGAGAACCTTCCAGAAGGACAACCATCTCTGCAGCACTCCACCAATCAGGCCTTTATGGCCGGACGGAAGCCACTCCTCAGAAAAGGCACATGAGAGCGCACTTGGAGTTTGCCAAAAGGCCCCTAAAGACTTTGAGTCCATGAGAAAAAAGATTCTCTGGTCTGATGAAACCAAGATTGAACTCTTTGGCCTGAATGCCAAGCATCACGTCTGGAGGAAACCTGGCACCATCCCTACGGTGAAGCATGGTGGTGGCAGCATCAAGCTGTGGGGATGTTTTCAGTGGCAGGGACTGGGAGACCAGTCAGGATCGAGGAATAGATGAATGGAGCAAAGTACAGAGAGATCCTTGATGAAGGATCAGGACCTCTGACTGGGGTGAAGGTTCACCTTCCAACAGGACAATGACCCTGAGCACACAGCCAAGACAACGCAGGAGTGGCTTTGGGACAAGTCTCTGAATGTCCTTGAGTGGCCCAGCCAGAGCCCGGACTTGAACCTGATCGAACATCTCTGGAGAGACCTGAAAATAGCTGTGCAGCAACACTCCCCATCCAACCTGACAGAGCTTGAGAGGATCTGCAGAGAGGAATGGGAGAAACTCGCCAAATACAGGTGGCCAAGCTTTGTAGCGTCATACCCAAGAAGACTCGATGCTGTAATTGCTGTCTAGGGTCTGAATAAAGTAAAGGGTCTGAATACTTATGTAAATGTGATATTTCAGTGTTTTATTTTTAATACATTTGCAAAATAATCTAAAAACCTGTTTTTGCTTTGTCATTATGAGGTACTGTGTGTAGATTGATGAGGTTAAAAAACAATTTAATCCATTTTAGAATAAGGCTGTAACATAACAAAATGTGGACAAAGTTAAGGGGTCTGAATTCTTTCCGAATGCACTCTCTGTGTGCCATTCAGAGGGTGAATGGGCAAGACAAAAGATTTAAGAGCCTTGGAACGGTGTATGGTAGTAGGTGCCAGGTGCACCGGTTTGTGTCAAGAACTGCAATGTTGCTGGGTTTTTCATGCTCAACAGGTTCCTGTGTGTATCAAAAATGGTCCACCACCCAATGGACATCCAGCCAACTTGACACAACTGTGGGAAGCATTGGAGTCAACATGGGCCAACATCCCTGTGGAACGCTTTTGATTCTTTGTAGAGTCCATGCCCCAACTAATTGAGGCTGTTATGAGGGCTAAAGGGCATGCAACTCAGTATTAGGAAGGTGTTCCTAATGCTTTGTACACTCAGTCTTGTCACGGTTATCGCTGGTGAAGGAGGACCAAAATGCAGTAGGACTGTGTTTGTTCATTTTGAACATTTATTAAATCAAAATGAACACAAAAACAACAAAACAAAACAAACTCACAATCACCGAACAGTCTTCTCAGGCTCATATATGCTAGACAAGGAACAATCTCCCACAAAACCTACACCAAACAATTACCCATATATAGGACTCTCAATCAGAGGCAACGAGGAAACACCTGCCTCCAATTGAGAGTCCCAAACCCAATCAACCTAACATAGAAATACATAAACCAGACTACACATAGAAATACATCAACATAGACCATAACTCAAAACCCGGAAATAATAAATCAAACGCCCTCCTAACTAACACACCACCCCGAACCACATAAAACAAATACCCTCTGCCACGTCCTGACCAAACTACAATAACAATTAACCCTTATACTGGCCAGGACGTGACAAGTCTATTGACATTAGCATAAATTATATGAAATGTTCTCATCTTAGCGAAGCCTAATGAAGACAATATACAGTTGTGAATGCTACACTATTTTTGTGGAAATGTATTCTTTGTCTTAACTGATTTCACTGCATGCTTGATACTATGCCTATGAAACTGACATCTGTGTCTCTTTGCCAGTGTTTGAGGTTCCATTCTGTAAGGAGAACAGTAGCAAGGCTCAGGGTCATGGCAGGGTGGACTTTAACGTGACGGTGTGCACTGCCCCGGCCATCGGCCCTCCAGACCTGACCACTGAGGACTACAGCACCCTGAGTTCTATCTACGGCTGCCCTCTGCCCCCCAACCAGATACACACGGTCATCAACTCCTATAGCAACTCCATACGTAAGAGACATGACCCATATAACACTTTAAAAAAAAAACGTTTTACACATTTTCCTGATATCCAATTGGTAGTTTACGACCTTGTCTCATCGCAGCAACTCCCCAACGGGCTCGAAGGTCGACACATGCGTCCTCCGAAACATGACCCACCACTCCGCGCTGCTTCTTAACACACTGCTCGCTTAACCCATAAGTCAGCCGTACAAATGTGTCGGAGGAAACACTGTTCAATTGACGACCGAAGTCAGCTTGCAGGCGCCCAACCCGCCACGAGTTGCTAGAGCGCGATGAGCCAAGGAAGCCCCCCGGCCAAACCCTCCCCTAACCCGGATGACGCTAGGACGATTGTGCGGCGCCCTATGAGCCTTCTGGTCATGGGATCGAACCCAGGCTGTAGTGGCACCTCAGCTGCGATGCAGTGCCTTAGACTGCTGCACCACTAACATAGTTTTTTTTTTTAAAGCTACAGTCACACTGTTACTCTTCACCACTCTATCGCTGGTCACTAGTCTACCTGTTAGCTTCACAATACCAGTAACTGTCGTCAGACCCATATTCCACTTGTATCTGCAAATAAATGGTTGTGATTGATCCTTCTGATTGTGCTGGATATTTGTTTCTGGGTGTGTTTTTTAATGAAAGATGAGGGACACTGGACTTTTTTTTTTGTACTTCAATCTAGAGTACCTTCAGGCCAACAACCATGACTCTCTCAGGGTACAGGCTCTACATGACCTTGGAAACCTGCACTATTATAATGGAAACAGAAGGTAAGATATGACCGTACTCATAATGTACAGCACTATTTGTATTGTGTTTAATTTGTATGTCTACATGATTATATACAAAATTGTTGAATACCAATGTTTTTTCTTATTCTGTGTGATTCTGCTTGTAACCCAAGGGCAGCTCATTCCTACTGGAGCAAGGCAGTGGACTGTGCCCTGCAGAGCTCTGGGGTGCTAGACTCATGGGACGGGGTGTCGTGGGGTACAAGTTCCTTCCAACACCAACCCACCCTGAAGCAGGCTGGAGTCTGGGGCTGTCTGCAGGGAGCTTTACTGACCGCTAAGATCGCACAGTGAGTCTCTGAGTAAAGTCTGTACCAACTTTAGTAGCTAACACAAGCATACAGTATACAGTGCATTCGGAAATTATTCAGACCCCTTGACCTTTTCCACATTTTGTTACATTACATTCTTATTCTAAAATCGATTAAATGAATAAAAATCCTCATCAATCAACACACAAAATAAAAAAACATGAATACCTTATTTGTGTAAGTATGAGACTCGAAATTGAGTTCAGGTGCATCCTGTTTCAATTGATCCTCCTTGAGATGTTTCTACAACTTGATTGGAGTCGACCTGTGGTAAATTCAATTGATTGGATATAATTTGGAAAGGCACACATCTGTCTTTATAAGGTCCCACAGGTGACCAAGAACCAGATGATCACTCTGACAGAGCTCCAGAGTTCCTCTGTAGAGATGGGAGAACCTTCCAGAAGGACAACCATCTCTGCAGCACTCCACCAAACAGGCCAGACGGAAGCCACTCCTCAGTAAAAGGCACATGACTCTCAGACCATGAGAAACAAGATTCTCTGGCCTGATGAAACCAAGATTAAACTCTTTGGCCTGAATGCCAAGCATCACATCTAGAGGAAACCAGGCACCGCACATCACCTGGCCAATACCATCCCTAAGGTGAAGCATGGTGGTGGCAGCATCATGCTGTTGGCATGTTTTTCAGCGGCAGGGACTGGGTGACTAGTCCGGATTGAGGGAAAGATGAACAGAGCAAAGTACAGAGAGATCCTTGATGAAAACCTGCTCCAAAGCGTGGAGGACCTCAGACTGGGGCGAAGGTTCACCTTCCAACAGGACAATGACCCAAGCACACAGCCAAGACAACGCAGGAGTGGCTTCGGGACAAGTCTCAATGTCCTTGAGTGGCCCGGACTTGAACCCGATCTAACATCTCTGGAGAGACCTGAAAATAGCTGTGCAGCAACGCTCCCCATCCAGCCTGACAGAGCCTGAGAGGATCTGCAGAGAAGAATGGGTGATTCTTGCCAAATACAGGTGTGTCAAGATTTGTAGTGTCATACCCAAGAAGACTCGATGCTGTAATTGCTGCCTAAGGTGCTTCAACAAAGTACTGAGTAAAGGGTCTGAATACTTATGTAAATGTGATATTTCAGTGTTTTATTCTTAATACATTTGCAAAAAAATCTAAAAACCTGTTTTTGCTTTGTCATTATGGGGTACTGTGTGTAGATTAATGAGGGTAAAAAACTATTTAATCCATTTTAGAATAAGGCTGTAACATAACAAAATGTGGACAAAGTTAAGGGGTCTGAATTCTTTCCGAATGCACTGTCTGTGTGCCATTCAGAGGGTGAATGGGCAAGACAAAAGATTTAAGAGCCTTGGAACGGTGTATGGTAGTAGGTGCCAGGTGCACCGGTTTGTGTCAAGAACTGCAATGTTGCTGGGTTTTTCATGCTCAACAGATTCCTGTGTGTATCAAAAATGGTAATGGGAGAAACTCCCCAAATACAGGTGTATCAAGTAGAGGTCGACCGATTTATCGGAATGGCCGATTAATTAAGGCCGATTTCAAGTTTTCATAACAATCGGCAATCGGCATTTTTGGATACCGATTGTAGCCGATTACATTGCAATCCACGAGGAGACTGTGTGGCAGGCTGACTACCTGTTATGCGAGTGCAGCAAGAAACCAAGGTAAGTTGCTAGCTAGCATTAAACTTATCTTATAAAAAAACAATCAATCTTAACATAATCGCTAGTTAACTACACATGGTTGATGATATAGTTTATCTAGCTTGTCCTGCGTTGCATATAATCGATGCGGTGCCTGTTAATTTCTCATCGAATCACAGCCTACTTCGCCAAACGGGTGATTTAACAAGCGCATTCGCGAAAAAAGCACTGTTGTTTCACCAATGTGTACCTAACCATAAACATCAATGCCTTTATTAAAATCAATACAGAAGTATATATTTTTAAACCTGCATATTTAGTTAATATTGCCTGCTAATATACATTTATTTTAACTAGGGAAATTGTGTCCCTTCTCTTGCGTTCCGTGCAAGCAGAGTCAGGGTATGTGCAGCAGTTTGGGCCGCCTGGCTCGTTGCGAAAAGTGTGAAGACCATAACAAAGACCGTAAATAATTTGCCGGAATTGTACATAATTATGACATAACATTGAAGGTTGTGCAATGTAACAGCAAGATTTAGACTTAGGGATGCCACCCGTTAGATAAAATACGGAACGGTTCCGTATTTCACTGAAAGAATAAACGTTTTTTATTCAAAATGATAGTTTCCGGATTTGACCATATTAATGACCTAAGGCTCGTATTTCTGTGTGTTATTATGTTATAATTAAGTCTATGATTTGATATTTGATAGAGCAGTCTGACCGAGCGTTGGTAGGCAGCAGCAGGCTCGTAAGCATTCATTCAAACAGCACTTCCCTGCATTTGCCAGCAGCTCTTCGCTGTGCTTCAAGCATTGAGCTGTTTATGACTTCAAGCCTATCAACTCCCGAGATTAGGCTGGTGTAACCGATGTGAAATGGCTAGCTAGTTAGCGGGGTGCGTGCTAATAGCGTTTCAATCGGTGATGTCACTCGCTCTGAGACCTTGAAGTAGTTGTTCCCCTTGCTCTGCAAGGGCCACGGCTTTTGTGGAGCGATGGGTAACGATGCTTCGAGGGTGGTTGTTGTCGATGTGTCCCTGGTTCGGGGCGAGGAGAGGGACGGAAGCTATACTGTTACTTGCAATACTATAGTGCCTATAAGAACATCCAATAGTCAAAGGTATATGAAATACAAATGGTATAGAGAGAAATAATCCTATAATGACTATAACCTAAAACTTCTTACCTGGGAATATTGAAGACTCATGTTAAAAGGAACCACCAGCTTTCATATGTTCTCATGTTCTGAGCAAGGCACTTAAACGTTAGCTTTCTTACATGGCACATATTGCACTTTTACTTTCTTCTCAACACTTTGTTTTTGCATTATTTAAACCAAATTGAACATGTTTCATTATTTATTTGAGGCTAAATTGATTTTGTTTATGTATTATATTAAGTTAAATTAAGTGTTCATTCAGTATTGTTGTAATTGTCATTATTACAAATAAATAAAAATATAAATTGGCCGATTAATCGGCATCGGCTTTTTTGGTCCTCCAATAATCGGTATCGGTATCGACGTTGAAAAATCATAATCGGTCGACCTCTAGTACCAAGCTTGTAGCGTCATACCCAAGAAGACTGTCATCGCTGCTAAATGTGCTTCAACAAAGTACTGAGTAAAGGGTCTGAATACGTACTTGTGGTATTTCAGTGTTCTTTTTTTTTATATATATAAACTGTTTTTTCTTTGTCATAATGTGGTATTGTGTGTAGATTGATGAGGGGAGAAAAACAATTTAATCCATTTTCGAATGAGGCTGTAATGTGGAAAATGTCGAGTCTGAATACTTTCCAAATGCACTGTATGTTCACTGAAATAATAAATAATCCGTTGATCAATACAGTCACTTTCACAAATGTATTGTAGTGATGTCACTGACCTCATTGTGTTTTGACCAACAGGTATGCCTTGACCTCTAATATCAGTCAGCGCACAAAATGCTGCCTCCTATCTGCCCAGCTTTTCAAGGTATTGTCTGTGTCTGACATGTTGTGTTTGTACTAGCACATCTTGTTCATCTAATAAACTTGGTCAATACCATGATTAGTTGAATTAGATTGGTGCTTGGCTGAAACAAACGTCTGCTCACCCTGTATGTCTCCTGGACCAGGGTGACCACCTGTGTAGTTAATCATGTCCTGTGTGTGTCTCTTCCACCAGTGTCTCCTGCGGGCCTCCCTGCCCCACCCTCAGAGTGACCTGCAGTACTCATCCTATACTGTAGGAGAGGAGCTGGTTCCTGGTCTGGACCTGTTCTCTGAACCTGACCGAGGACACCTGGGAACCACTGTGTCCAGCCTGGCCTTCCTCTGCCACTGGCTCTACACCTCAGGACACCATCTCACAGTACATACGCAGACTGCATCTGAAATGTCGCCATATTCCCTATTTAGTGCACTACTTTTTGGCCAAAGTCCGATGTGGCAATGTATTCTTCTTTTTCATTTTGAATTAACCAAGCATCTGACCAGGGAGTTTAGTAGGCGTCTCAAGAAAGTTAGCTATTGGTTTCAATGCCTCTGTGTTCTGCTGTTACAGGCCCTGCCTATGCTTGCTCTCTATCTGCATTTTGTGGGGACTGTGTGCCGAGACCCACACCTCACCATTAAAGGAAGGATACTGAAGGTTGGTATGAATATCTCAGTTACATGTGATTCCACTGTATCTACAGTGAATGTGTGTGTGTGCCCATTAGGATATATGTATTTCTACTGTGTGCAGGTGAAGGTGCTGACAGAGCTGGGGCAGTACTGTCAGGCCATGAAGGAGACATCCCAGATGACTCAGGGAGAGGAGATCCCACTGCCTCACGGATGTTACAGCGGCATGGAGAAACATGCGGTACTACTGACACACACACACATTCTCACACAGTTAATACAGCATATTCTTTGAACAGAATTTGTATATGATTGATTTTATTCATCTGCAGACAATCAGAAAGTTCTTCACCAACAAGTCACTCATGGACTCTGCAAACATACAGGTATTTAAGGTTGTAATAACACTTTTTAAAAAAAACAGTTTTCATTGTATGGCTCTAACAGCGTGTGTGACTATATCTGTGCCCTGTGTCCTGTACTGTGTGTGACCTTAGTGTATCTAATGGTAGTGAGTATATCTGATGGTAGTGTGTAGTAATATCCTGTTAAAACCCCCTAGAGTCGATGTCCGTGCCCCCTGTGGAAATCTAATTAGCATCATTTAACAAATCCCCATAAAAATATGTCAGTTTAAGCTAGAGATATCCGCCAATGTCGCACATCCGCATATGCGTTGAAAGGTGACAGAGTTAGAGCGATGTTTGTCAGACCATGAGGCATCCCGAAAGCCGGTCTTCTCACATAATTGTCTGTAGCTTCCGAATGGTTTGGCCTACAAACAATGACCCTCTATGTTTCCATATGTTTCCATCCATGAGACTCTCACGATGGTGTTTTCCGTTTTGCTCGTCGACCCCCACAAGCGTCTTGGGACTCGTCTGAAGTCTGTACAGCAAATCTGCCAACTTCTGTGTGTAGCGTCCCAACAATGATGCGCTGATGCACGTAACAAAGTTGACAGGTATGCGTAAAGATGGGCAGCCTGGCGCCCTCAAGCACCAGGGAGCGGGAGCAGGCGTGACAGTGCCCCCCCTAGGGGTGCCACTCGGCGTCCCACGTGGGCGAGCCCAACGGGCCGGCTGAGGCGTGACGTGGGGTGGGAGCCCGACGGCGTGGGAGCCCGACGAGCCGGCTGAGGCATGATGTGGGGTGGGAGCCTACAGAGCCAACCGAGGCATGGAAACTTCTCGAGCCAGCTAAGGCGTGGAAGCCCGACGAGCCAGCTGAGGCACCCGGACCCGACATCAAAAAACAAAAACTCCTTGATGCTTCAAATTGTGGTGTCAGCATTCTGTAAGTACAGATGCTGGGAGATGAGAAGCAAGTACAGGGAGCGAACATTTAATAAACAACGGACATGAAACAGGACAAGGACTGCGTCTGGACAGGGGAAAAATAACGACATCAATGCTGACACGGGTATGGAACAAACAGATATAGAGAAGGCAATCAAAACGTGAAGGAGCACAGGTGAGTCCAATGAAGCGCTGATGCGCGTAATGCAGGTGACATGTGTGCGTAATGATGGGCAGCCTGGCGCCCTCGAGCGCCAGGGAGGGGGAGTGGGAGCAGGCGTAACAATAACTAACATTCAAGACTATTTGGAATAGACCTAGCTTACTAGGTACAAAGGAGTGTTTTGTATGTGTGTGTACAGTCGTGGCCAAAAGGTTTGAGAATGACACAAATATACATTTTCAAAGTGTGCTGCAATTTGTATGATGGCAATTTGTATATACCCCAGAATGTTATGAAGAGTGATCAGATGAATTGCAATTAATAGCAAAGTCTCTCTTTGCCATGCAAATGAACTGAATCCCCAAAAAACATTTCCACTGCATTTCAACCCTGCCACAAAAGGACCAGCTGACATCATGTCAGGGATTCTCTCATTAACACAGGTGTGAGTGTTGAAGAGGACAAGGCTGTAGATCACTCTGTCATGCTGATTGAGTTCGAATAACAGACTGGAAGCTTCAAAAAGAGGGTGGTGCTTGGAATCATTGTTCTTCCTCTGTCAATTATGGTTACCTGCAAGGAAACATGTGCCGTCATCATTGCTTTGCTCAAAAAGGGCTTCACAGGCAAGGATATTGCTGCCAGTAAGATTGCACCTAAATCAACCATTTATCGGATCATCAAGAACTTCAAGGAGAGCGGTTCAATAAATGAGCAGATGATGATGTGCAAGTAGAGATACTGGTGTGCAAAAGAGCAGAAAAGTAAATAAAAACGATATGGGGATGAGGTAGGTAGATTGGGTGGGCTATTTACAGATGGACTATGTACCGCTGCAGTGATCGGTTAGCTGCTCAGATAGCTGAAGTTTAAAGTTAGTGAGGGAAATCTAAGTCTCCAGCTTCAGCGGTTTTTGCAATTTGTTCCAGTCACTGGCAGCAGAGAACTGTAAGGAAAAGCGGCCAAATGAGGTGTTGGCTTTGGGGATGACCAGTGAGATATACCTGCTGGAGCACGTGCTACGGGTGGGTGTTGTTATTGTGACCAGTGAGCTGAGATAAGGCGGAGCTTTACCTAGCATAGACTTATAGATGACCTGGAGCCAGTGGGTCTGGCGACGAATATGTATCGAGGGCCAGCCGACTAGAGCATACAGGTCGCAGTGGTGGGTGGTATAAGGGGCTTTGGTAACAAAACGGATGGCACTGTGATAGACTGCATCCAGTTTGCTGAGTAGAGTATTGGAAGCTATTTTGTAGATGACATCGCTGAAGTCGAGGATCAGTAGGATAGTCAGTTTACTAGGGTAAGTTTGGTAGCGTGAGTGAAGGAGGCTTTGTTGCAAAATAGAATGCCGATTCTAGATTTGATTTTGGATTGGAGATGTTTAATATGAGTCTGGAAGGAGAGTTTAGTCTAGCCAGATACCTAGGGATTGTAGTTGTCCACATATTCTAGGTCAGAACCGTCCAGGGTAGTGATGCTAGTCGGGCGGGGGCGGGTGCGGGCAGCGAACGGTTAAAAAGCATTTGGTTTTACTAGCATTTAACTTCTCAGGGCTGCGTGGGACGCTACCGTCCCACCCACGGTACACACTATTCACAGCCAGTGAAAAAATCAGAGCGCCAAAATTCAAAACAACAAAATGTCATAATTCAAAGTTCTCAAACATGAAACTATTTACACCATTTTAAAGATAAACCTCTCCTTCATCCAACCACTTGTCCGATTTCAAAAAGGCTTTACGGCGAAAGCATAAAGTTAGATTATGTTAGGACAGTGCCAACACAGAAAAAACCACAACAGCCATTTTCCAAGCAGGAGAGGGATCACAAAAACCATAAATACAGCTAAAATTAAGCACTAACCTTTGACGATCTTCATCAGATGACACTCCTAGGACTCAATGTTACACAATACATTATGTTTTGTTCGATAAAGTTCATATTTATATCCTAAACCCTATGTACATTGGCGCATTATGTTCAGAAAATATTTTCCTCCAAAACATCCGGTGAAACCAGCACAACAATTACAAAAATACTCATCATAAACGTTGATAAAATATTGAACTGTTTATTCAAAGAATTATAGATAAACATCTCCTGAATGCAACCGCTGTGACAGATTTTTTTAAATTCACGGGGAAAAGCACACTTGGCAATAATCTGAGTACGGCGCTCAGAAAAAATACAACTGGCAATACAGATACCCGCCATTTTGGAGTCATCTAAAATCATAAATAGCATTATAAATATTCACTTACCTTTGATGATCTTCATCAGAAGGCACTTCCAGGAATCCCAGGTCCACAATAATGTTGTTTTGTTCGATAAAGTCCATAAGTTATGTCCAAATACCTCGTTGTTGGCGCGTTCAGTAAACTACTCCAAATGTAGGAAGCGCGCCAAAAATTTCATGACGAAAAGTCAAAAAAAAGTTATATTTACATTCGTTGAAACATGTCAAACGTTGTATAGCATCAATCTTTAGGGCCGTTTTAACATAAAACTTCATAATATTCCAACCGGACGATTCCAAATGTCTTGAAAAACGTTATGGAACACAGCTACCTCATCATTGAAGTGTGCGCCACAAACTCATGTCATTTTCTGAGTCACCAACTACTTCCCGGCCTTCTTGTTCGCTCTGTGTTCACCGCAAAAGCCTGAAACTAGGTTCTAAAGACTGTTGACATCTAGTGAAAGCCTTAGGAAGTGCAAACTGAACCCTAAGTCACTGTGTGTTAGATGGGCAATGACTTGGAAAAGACTACAAGCACTTCCTGGTTGGATTTCCTCAGGTTTTTGCCTGCCATATGAGTTCTGTTATACTCACAGACATCATTCAAACAGTTTTAGAAACTTCAGAGTGTTTTCTATCCAATCTACTAATAGCCCGGTATTAGGCAGTTTACTCTGGGCACGTTTTTCATCCGAAGTCGAAATACTTCCCCTATACCTTGTAACAGGTTAAGAGCAGTTAGAGGCCACGGAAGGAGTGTCGGTGTGGCATTGAAGCTCGTTTGAGGTTAGTTAACACAGTGTCCAAAGAAGGCCAGATGTATACAGAATGTGTGTTGTCGTAGAGGTGGATCAGTGAATCACCCACAGTAAGAGCAACATCATTTATGTATACAGAGAAAAGAGTCGGGCCCGAGATTGAACCTTGTGGTACCCCCATAGACTGCCAGAGGTCCGGACAACAGGCCGCTCCGATTTGACACACTGACTCTGTCTGCGAAGTAGTTGGTGAACCAGGCGAGGCAGTCATTTGAGAAACCAAGGCTACTGAGGTCTGCCGATAAGAATACGGTGATTGACAGAGTCGAAAGCCTTGGCCAGGGTCGATGAAGTCGGCTGCACAGTGCTGTCTTTTATTATGGGGGGTATGATATCGTTTAGGTACCTTGAGCGTTGCTGAGTTGCAACCCGTGGACCAGCTCGGAAACTGGATTGCCAGCGGAGAAGGTATGGGGGATTCGAATGGTCAGTGATCTGTTTATAAACTTGGCTTTCGAAAAACTTTAGAGAGGCAGGGCAGGATTGATATAGGTCTTGTGACGTACAGCAGGTCAGCCACCAGGGGGAGACTCGTCGAAGCCTGGTAACAGATGGAGTATACATCACGAGGCGATGGCTCCATCTGCTGGACGTGCCAGGTCTCGACGGGCTCTCCAGCCAGGACTAATTGGGGCTGATTGGGAGCTGGTGAGTAATCAAGGGCGGATTGCTCACCAGCTGTGCAAGGCCCATAAAGCTGCCAGAAGGGCAGCACACAGGAGGAATGGGGGAAGAAAGGACTCCTGTGGTATTGTTGATGGTTGCAGAGGTAAGAAGAGGGAGTGCAGTTTTGTGCCCGACAGGATACAGCCAGACCCGGAATACCAGAAGACGGCATCCCGGAGAGGGTCTCATAGGGGAGACCTATCCTTTTCTTTTTGATCTATTATTTAAATAAACACCCTTGAAACTGAGCTAATCCTTCTCTGTCCGTGTCTGATATGGGTAAACGTCTTGACCAAACCCCCTGGTCTGCCACAAGTGGTGGAGAATGCGGGCACTTCTGATAACGTCGTCAGATCAGGGTTGACGTTTACACAGCATCAGCATGGACGAGTTGATAGCTCAGTTCGTCCGGGCCCAACAAGCACAACAGGCGGTTCAGGAACGAACGCAGGAGGAACAGCGACTACAAAACGTCTGCCTCGTTGAGGAAGTCAGGAAGCTGCAAGGAGGAGCGTCTCCTGGATCACATCCCAACCTTTTTTTGATCAAGCTAACGGAAGACGATGACATCGAAACATACCTCTGTACATTTGAACAGACAGCACTATGGGAAGGATGGCCAAGGCTGCAGTGGGCAAGTCTGCTGGCCCCGTTCCACTCTGGGAATGCCCAAAAGGCGTATTGGGACGTGAACGACGAACAGGCGGCTAACTACGACGGACTCAAACGGGAGATACTCAGCCGCTATGGGTACAGCCTGGCCCATCGGGCTCAACGGTTCCACGACCAGGAGACCGAAAGGGGTAGGGAGATGTCCATTTCCTGTGTTCACGGGGACACAAAGTGGTATCTCACCGTATGGACCAACATCATGACGCCACAAGGGAGCTGTCAGATGATGGTGGGTGCAGTACCAGAGCTGCCGGTACCTCTCCTAGTGGGCCGGT
>NW_021822817.1:82791-127217 GCF_901001165.1 Salmo trutta | reverse complement strand
CTTCCCCTCCCTCCACTCTCCCCCTTCCCCTCACATCCCATCCCCTGTTCCCCCTTCCTCCTCCCCTTCCCTTCCCCTCCCCTTCCCCTCCCCCTCCTTCCCTCTCCTCCCTCTTCCCTTCCTTCCCTTCCCTTCCCCTTCCCTTCCCTTCCCTCCTTTCAACTCTCCATTCTCCCCTGTGGAGACAGCGGAGGTCACAGTTCTCGATGCCTCTCTGGACAGTGTGTGTACGCTGTATGTATCCATACGTATGTCTGGAAATGTGTGTGTATGCACAAGTGTGTTTGCAGGACTTTGATCCCCTCTCCTCCCTTTTGCTCTGACCACTCAGGGGGATAGCAGAAGCTTTATCTGAAGAGTATTATTGCAGTAAATGAGATGTCATGGTCAGCTCACCATGAAGTCAGTCTGACCTTCCTTTGACTCACATCTCTCCTCTCTGAAGGTGTGTCATTGAGGCAGAAGCGGAGGGAGAGAGGGAGGGATGGAGGGAGGGGGTGAGAGAGAGAGGGAGGGAGGGAGGGAGAGAGAAAGAGAGAAAGAAGGGGATGAGAGGGAGGGAGGGAGCAGAAGGGAAAGAGAGAGCGAGAGAGGGAGTGAGAGAGGGAGAGAGAGGGAGTGAGAGTGGGAGAGAGAGAGAGAGACAGAAAGGAGGCAGGGACGGAAGGAGACATAGACCATAAGGAAGAGAAAGGGAGGCAGTGCTGTAGTGAAGAGTGAGCAGAGTGATCTTGGTTTGTGGCAGACTGAGTCTGTTCAGATTAGAGGTCGACCGATTAATCGGAATGGCCGATTAATTAGGGCCGATTTCAAGTTTTCATAACAATCGGTAATCGGTATTCTTGGCCACCGATTTGCCGATTTTTAATATTTATTTATTTATTTATTTATTTTTGACACCTTTATTTAACTAGGCAAGTCTGATTAAGAACACATTCTTATTTTCAATGACGGCCTAGGAATGGGGGTTAACTGCCTTGTTCAGGGGGGATTCGGGGATTCGTTTTTGCAACCTTCCGGTTACTAGTCCAATGCTCTAACCACCTGTCTTACCTTGCACTCCACGAGGAGCCTGCATGGCAGGCTGACTACCTGTTACGCAAGGGCAGCAAGAAGCCAAGGTAAGTTGCTAGCTAGCATTAAACTTATCTTATAAAAAACTATCAATCTTAACATAATCACTAGTTAACTACACATGGTTGATGATATTACTAGTTTATCTAACGTGTCTTGCGTTGCATATAATTGATGCGGTGCTGATAAGAGAATTATCTATTAAAGGTAAATGAATCAATAAACCATGATGAAGTATTAGTCATACAGAATGGTTAACGAATAATCAACGTAATAATCAATGTAGGGATAGATAAGTTTGATTAGTTCTGGAAAGTTCAGGAACCATGTGATAGGGAAAGGAATGTGTATATGCAATTAGAGGGACACCAGGAGACACATGGTCCTGGGAGTGCAAGCTTCAAAGCATTTCTTATCTTGAGGGAAAGAAACAGGCGAGCTCGGGAGAGTGATAAAGAGGGTGAGAAGTTTGTGGGGGAGACAGGTCACCAACAGTTTGTGTGTAAATGCATGTGCGTAAGAAAGCAAGAACTATATAATGACTGTTTTGTTATCCTGACCTCAGAACGTTCTCTGAATAAAGCTACAGATACCTTTTGCAGAAAGCTGAGTCCTTGCCTAATTATTTTAACCCATTGTCTTACAAACCTTGGGCATTAGTCAAGGCGAATTGATTATTGATTATTATCATCAAAGATATAAAATTCCTTTTACAGGTGCCTGTTAATTTCTCATCTAATCACAGCCTACATCGACAAACGGGTGATGATTTAGCAAGCGCATTTGCGAAAAAGAGCGGTGGATGGTTCGTTGTGAACTAATTTGCCAGAATTTAAGTAATTATGACATACCATTGAAGGTTATGCAATGTAACAGGAAGTTTTAGACTTAGGGATGCCACCCGTTAGATAAAATACGGAATGGTTCCGTATTTCACTGAAAGAAAAAACGTTTTGTTTTCGAGATGATAGTTTCCGGATTCGACCATATTAATGACCTAAGGCTCGTATTTCTGTGTGTTTATTATATTATAATTAAGTCTATGATTTGATAGAGCAGTCTGACTGAGTAGTGGTAGGCACCAGCAGGCTCGTAAGCATTCATTCAAACAGCACTTTCGTGCGTTTTGCCAGCAGCTCTTCGCAATGCATTGCGCTGTTTATGACTTCAAGCCTGTCAACTCCCAAGATTAGGCTGGTGTAACCGATGTGAAATGGCTAGCTAGTTAGCGGGTGCACGCTAATAGCGTTTCAAACGTCACTCGCTCTGAGACTTGGAGTAGTTGTTCCCCTTGCTCTACATGGGTAACGCTGCTTTGAGGGTGGCTGTTGTCGATGTGTTCCTGGTTCGAGCCCAGGTAGGAGCGAGGAGAGGGACGGAAGCTATACTGTTACACTGGCAATACTAAAGTGCCTATAAGAACATCCAATAGTCAAAGGTATATGAAATACAAATCGTATAGAGAGAAATAGTCCTATAATTCCTATAATAACTACAACATACAACTTCTTTCCTGGGAATATTGAAGACTCATGTTAAAAGGAACCACCAGCTTTCAAATGTTACCATGTTCTGAGCAAGGCACTTAAACGTTAGCTTTCTTACATGGCACATATTGCACTTTTACTTTCTTCTCCAACACTTTGTTTTTGCATTATTTAAACCAAATTGAACATGTTTCATTATTTATTTGAGGCTAAATTGATTTTATTGATGTATTATATTAAGTTAAAATAAGTGTTCATTCAGTATTGTTGTAATTATCATTATTACAAAAAAAATCTAAAAATCGGCCGATTAATCGGCAGCGGCCTTTTTTGGTCCTCCAATGATCGGTATCGGTATCAGCGTTGAAAAATCATAATCGGTCGACCTCTAGTTTACATACACTCAATTAGTATTTGGTAGCATTGCCATTAAATTGTTTAACTCAATCAAACGTTTCAGGTAGCCTTCCACAAGCTTCACACAATAAATTGGGTGAATTTTGGCTCATTTAAAAAAAAAAAATATTTAGCAGATGCGCTTATCCAGAGCGACTTACAGTAGTGAATACATTTCATACATTTTTTTTTTGCACTGGTCCCCCGTGGGAATCGAACTCACAACCCTGGCGTTGCAAACACTATGCTCTACCAACTGAGCCACACGGGACCATTCCTCCTGACAGAGCCGGTGTAACTGAGTCAGGTTTGTAGGCCTCCTTGCTCGCACATGCTTTTTCAGTTTTGCCCACAAATTTTCTATGGGATTGAGGCCAGGGCTTAGTGATGGACACTCCAGTACCTTGACTTTGTTGTCCTTAAGCCATTTTGCCACAACTTTGGAAGTATGCTTGAGGTCATTGTCCATTTGGAAGACCCATTTGCGACCAAGCTTTAACTTCCTGACTGATCTCTTGAGATGTTGCTTCAATATATCCACCTCATTTTCCTACCTCATGATGCCATCTATTTTGTGAAGTGCATCAGTCCCTCGTGCAGCAAAGCACCCCCACAACATGATGCTGCCACCCCCATGCTTCATGGTTGGGATGGTGTTCTTAGGCTTGCAAGCTTCCCCCTTTTTCCTCCAAACATAACTATGATCATTATGGCCAAACAGTTATATTTTTGTTTCATCAGACCAGAGGAAATTTCTCCAAAAAGTACGATCTTTGTCCCCATGTGTAGTTGCAAACCGTACTCTACGCTTTTTAATGGTGGTTTTGGAGCAGTGGCTTCTTCCTTGCTGAACGGCCTTTCAGGTTATGTCGATATAGGACTCGTTTTACTGTGGATATAGATACTTTTGTACCTGTTTCCTACAGCATCTTCACAAGGTCCTTTGCTGTTGTTCTGGGATTGATTTGCACTTTTCGCACCAAAGTATGTTCATCTCTAGGAGACAGAACGCGTATCCTTCCTGAGCGGTATGATGGCTGTGTGGTCCCATGGTTTTTATACTTGCGTACTATTGGTTGTACAGATGAATGTGGTACCTTCAGGCATTTGGAAATTGCTCCCAAGGATGAAGCAGACTTGTGGAGGTCTACAATTTTTTTCTGAGGTCTTGGCTGATTTCTTTTGATTTTCCTATGATGTCAAGCAAAGAGGCAGTGAGTTTGAAGGTAGTCCTTGAAATACATCCACAGGTACACCTCCAATTGACTCAAATTATGTCAATTAGCCTATCAGAAGCTTCTAAAGCCATGACATCATTTTCTGGAATTTTCCAAGCTGTTTAAAGGCACAGTCAACTTAGTGTATGTGAACTTCTGACCCACTGGAATTGTGATGCAGTGAATTATAAGTGAAATAATCTGTCTGTAAACAATTGTTGGAAAAATGACTTGTGTCATACACAAAGTCGATGTCCTAACCAAAACTATAGTTTATATATATATATATATATATACTCACTGCTCAAAAAAATAAAGGGAACACTTAAACAACACAATGTAACTCCAAGTCAATCACACTTCTGTGAAATCAAACTGTCCACTTAGGAAACAACACTGATTGACAATAAATTTCACATGCTGTTGTGCAAATGGAATAGACAACAGGTGGAAATTATAGGCAATTAGCAAGACACCCCCAATAAAGGAGTGGTTCTGCAGGTGGGGACCACAGACCACTTCTCAGTTCCTATGCTTCCTGGCTGATGTTTTGGTCACTTTTGAATGCTGGCGGTGCTTTCACTCTAGTGGTAGCATGAGACGGAGTCTACAACCCACACAAGTGGCTCAGGTAGTGCAGCTCATCCAGGATGGCACATCATTGCGAGCTGTGGCAAGAAGGTTTGCTGTGTCTGTCAGCGTAGTGTCCAGAGCATGGCGGCGCTACCAGGAGACAGGCCAGTACATCAGGAGACGTGGAGGAGGCCGTAGGAGGGCAACAACCCAGCAGCAGGACCGCTACCTCCGCCTTTGTGCAAAGAGGAGAAGGAGAAGCACTGCCAGAGCCCTGCAAAATGACCTCCAGCAGGCCACAAATGTGCATGTGTCTGCTCAAACGGTCAGAAACAGACTCCATAAGGGTGGTATGAGGGCCCGACGTCCACAGGTGGGGGTTGTGCTTACAGCCCAACACCGTGCAGGACGTTTGGCATTTGCCAGAGAACACCAAGATTGTTAAATTCGCCACTGGCGCCCTGTGCTCTTCACAGATGAAAGCAGGTTCACACTGAGCACGTGACAGACGTGACAGAGTCTGGAGACGCCGTGGAGAACGTTCTGCTGCCTGCAACATCCTCCAGCATGACCGGTTTGGTGGTGGGTCAGTCATGGTGTGGGGTGGCATTTCTTTGCGGGGCCGCACAGCCCTCCATGTGCTCGCCAGAGGTAGCCTGACTGCCATTAGGTACCGAGATGAGATCCTCAGACCCCTTGTGAGACCATATGCTGGTGCGGTTGGCCCTGGGTTCCTCCTAATGCAAGACAATGCTAGACCTCATGTGGCTGGAGTGTGTCAGCAGTTCCTGCAAGAGGAAGGCATTGATGCTATGGACTGGCCCGCCCGTTCCCCAGACCTGAATCCAATTGAGCACATCTGGGACATCATGTCTCGCTCCATCCACCAACGCCACGTTGCACCACAGACTGTCCAGGAGTTGGCGGATGCTTTAGTCCAGGTCTGGGAGGAGATCCCTCAGGAGACCATCCGCCACCTCATCAGGAGCATGCCCAGGCGTTGTAGGGAGGTCATACAGGCACGTGGAGGCCACACACACTACTGAGCCTCATTTTGACTTGTTTTAAGGACATTACATCAAAGTTTGATCCGCCTGTAGTGTGGTTTTCCACTTTAATTTTGCGTGTGACTCCAAATCCAGACCTCCATGGGTTGATAAATTGGATTTCCATTTATTATTTTTGTGTGATTTTGTTGTCAGCACATTCAACTATGTAAAGAAAAAAGTATTTAATAAGATTATTTCTTTCATTCAGATCTAGTATATGTTGTTTAAGTGTTCCCTTAATTTTTTTGAGCAGTATATATATATATATATATATGGACTCTGGCATTGCTTGTTCTGATATTTCTTAATGTCTTTCTTTTTACTCTTTGTATTATGTGCATATTGTTTTGTTTTGCTAGGCACTGGTATTGTTATTGCACTGTTGGAGCTAAAAACACAAGTATTTCGCTGCACCTGCGATAACATCTGCAAACCTGTGTACCTAGACAATAAACTTTGATTTTATTTTATTTTGAAAGAGGGAGAGAATGGTGGCAGAGAGAGGTTGAACGAAAAGAAGAAAGGGAGCATACATTGGAGGGAGGATGAAGTCGGTGAAGGACAGAATAAAGAAGGAAGAGAGATAGAGGTAGAGAAAGAAAGGCGGAGACAGGGAATGGGCTGTTGCTACGGACAACGGTACAATAATGAACCAAATCCTCCTACACATTCCCTGCTTTATTTTCCTATTTTCCTTCTCTGATTCTATATCTTTGTCCTTCCCTGCTCCCACTTTCTTCCCTCACTTTCTCAATTCCCGCCTGCCAACCATTTCTTTTGAACACATCCCTCTCCTCTCCCCAGTCCTTATTGCGTTTCTCTGTATTGCTCCCTCTTCCCCATCTCTTCCCTCTGTTCATCAGAGAACCCCAGCTGACGGAAAACCATAACACCCTCCCTCCTTCTCTTGCCCTCTCTTTCCAACTCCATCCTTCCCTCTTTTCCCTTCCTCTCCCTCTCTCTTGCTCTCTCTCTCGCTCCCTCTCCCTCTCCCTCTCTCTTTCTCTTTCTCTTTCTGCTCCCACATGTCTAGGGTTTTTATTTCTGTCAGATTACGGCATCTAGCAGCAAGCTAGAGGAGATCTCCCCTGGCACCTCCCATCCACCGCTCTCTCTCTCTCCTCTCCTTTTCTCTCCCATCCACCGCTCTCTTTCCTCTCCTCTCCTGTCCTCTTCTCTCCCTTCCACTGCTATCTCCCTTCTTCTCTCCCATCCACATTTCTCTCTCTCTCCTCTCCTCTTCTCTCCCATCCACCGCTCTCTTTCCTCTCCTCTCCTGTCCTCTTCTCTCCCTTCCACATTTCTCTCTCTCTCTCTCCTCTTCTCTCCCATCTACCTCTCTCGCTCTCCTTTCCTTTTCTCTCCCATCCACCGCTCTCTCTCCTCTCCTCTTCTCTCCAATCTACCACTCTCTCTCTCCTCTCCTTTTCTCTCCCATCCACCGCTCTCTCTCCTCTCCTCTTCTCTCCAATCTACCACTCTCTCTCTCCTCTCCTTTTCTCTCCCATCCACCACTCTCTCTTTCCTCTCCTCTTCTCTCTCATCCACCGCTCTCTCCTCTTCTTTCCACCTCGCTATCTCTTTCCACTATCATTCCCTCTCTCCTCTCCTCACCTCTCCACCTCCATCCCTCTTTGACTTATCCAGAGTCCATGCTGCATGCATGTGAATGCTGTTTCGCCAATCACAACACTGTTTTAATAGCTAGTCTGATCTGTCCCTCTCCATTTGTCTTTTTGCAGCTCGTGGTCATACATCCCAGTGGGTTCTATGCTGTGAGTCTCTACAGCAGTATTGAACCCCAGTAGTCTGGACCACAACCACAAACAACCAGTGACGGCTGTAGGACCACTCCACTTTACCGAAACTCAACCACAGACCGTTAGAGGACCTCTCCCTGTTCCGCTACCTCACTTACCAAAACCACCTCTCCACCAAAACCACTGTGGCACGGGAGGAAGAGGAGGAAGAAAGAAGATCATGCCCAGAAGGAGAGTAAATCATCAGTGAAGAGAAGACGTGATGCTTCTGGATTAAGAAGGCAGACAGATAGCAGACCAAGAGACAGACAGGCAGATCAGGTAAAGGCAAACTGAGCAAACTGTCTTGTTCCTATTTATAACATTATGTTCTAAAGGAAGCTCCGGCTCAGGAACAGCTGTGCAGTGTTTGTTAAGCATCGTTGGATGTTCTCTTCTGTCAGGGTTTGTCAGGGCCCTATTCATTAGGGCACACCGTAAAAAAACAAAGACGAGCGTTTCTTATTGGACAACTTCAGATAGTCCCTCCCTGTTTGTCTGTTTTCTTGCCACTTGGTGCCTAATGTATAGGACCCAGGTATTTGTAAACCAGTGGGAAATAGTTGCTCTTACATTACCCTAGGGGGTAATTAGGGTTAGGGGTACGGATTGCCGTGGGGTCAAGGGGTCAAGTTTTCTTTGTCTGGGCTTCACATTAGCTGCCATGTCCTTAACCAGGCGTTAAGGGAGTTTCTGATTGACCTAAGGTGGCCTAAGGATCTGGGCCAAGGCAGGTCACGTTACAGTGCCAACTTCAATGACGTCACTTTATTGAGTCCAGCTCTCTTTTTATCACTGCCACACTGCTGGCTCTAGACTCAAACATTTAGCTCCCTTTTTGAGGAATTGTGTGTGTGTGTGTGTGTGTGTGTGTGTGTGTGTGTGTGTGTGTGTGTGTGTGTGTGTGTGTGTGTGTGTGTGTGTGTGTGTGTGTGGTTTGCCCACTTCCCAGCGCCTTCCATTTCACTTTAGAGAGAAAGGCCAACCCACACTGTTCCACCTTCCTAGTCTGAGATTGGTAAAATGCATGTTTAGTTGGTGGGGCTAGAGGGAAATCAGATTGGTCTGATTCATTTTTAGTTGGTGAGGCTAGAGGGAAGTCAGATTAATGTTTAGTTGGTGGGGCTAGAGGGAAGTCAGATTAATGTTTAGTTGGTGGGGCTAGAGGGAAGTCAGATTAATGTTTAGTTGGTGGGCCTAGAGGGAAGTCAGATTGATGTTTAGTTGGTGGGGCTAGAGGGAAGTCAGATTGATGTTTAGAGGCTAGAGGGAAATCAGATTGGTCTGATTCATTTTTAGTTGGTGAGGCTAGAGGGAAGTCAGATTAATGTTTAGTTGGTGGGGCTAGAGGGAAGTCAGATTGGTCTGATGAATGTTTAGTTGGTGGGGCTAGAGGGAAGTCAGATTGGTCTGATTCATTTTTAGTTGGTGAGGCTAGAGGGAAGTCTGATGTTTAGGGGGCTAGAGGGAAGTCAGATTGGTCTGATTCATTTTTAGTTGGTGAGGCTAGAGGGAAGTCTGATGTTTAGGGGGCTAGAGGGAAGTCAGATTGGTCTGATTCATGTTTAGTTGGTGAGGCTAGAGGGAAGTCTGATGTTTAGGGGGCTAGAGGGAAGTCAGATTGGTCTGATTCATGTTTAGTTGGTGGGGCTAGAGGGAAGTCAGATTAATGTTTAGTTGGTGGGGCTAGAGGGAAGTCAGATTGGTCAGATTAATGTTTAGTTGGTGAGGCTAGAGGGAAGTCAGATTAATGTTTAGTTGGTGGGGCTAGAGGGAAGTCAGATTGGTCAGATGAATGTTTAGTTGGTGGGGCTAGAGGGAAGTCAGATTGGTCAGATGAATGTTTAGTTGGTGGGGCTAGAGGGAAGTCAGATTGGTCTGATTCATGTTTAGTTGGTGAGGCTAGAGGGAAGTATGTGAGCAGCGTGACACTCAGTTTCATTTAGTGCTGTTGTACTCAAGGCCACGCAATCTCTCTCTTTATCCACGCACACACACACACACATAGTTGGGCATATATCCCTGGATCTTTCGTTGTTAACTGCAGTATCCTGCTGTGTTTGACAGTCGGGGCATAGAGAGAGGGGATGAGTAGCAGTCTTTATTCCTCTACAGCCCTGTATTATCCCATCTCTCTTCTCCTCTAATACCTATTCCAATGGCAGTGCTGTCATTATGGGCTGACAGTAGTATAGAAGACAGCTATTATATTCTGTGGTTTCCTGGGTTGTTTCTGCTTCAGTCTCTGGGGTTCAATAGGAGGCATGACAAGGACCTTGTGGTTCTGGTGCTCCCTGCTACTGGGGATCACAAGACATCATCTGTTAACACTAGCACCCGCTAGAGTCCCATTTTGCATATTTTTTTGTTATTTAACCTTTATTTAACTAGGCAAGTCAGTTAAGAAGTAATTCTTATTTACAAAGATGGCCTACCCCCTCCAAACCCAGAGAATGCTGGGCCAATTGTGTGCCGCCCTATGGGACTCACAATCACGGCCAGTTGTGATACAGCCTGGAATCGAAGTCCTAGAAAAAAACGTAGGCCTATAGCCGATTTTAGTTTCCCTTCCAATGAAACGATTACGTCTAATCCATTTGATCAGTTGATTTGTAGATTGGGTAGTAGTAGAGTTATAGTGCTGAGTAAAGACCAGATGATTTGTAGATTGGGTAGTAGTAGAGTTATAGTGCTGAGTAAAGACCAGATGATCTGTAGATTGGGTAGTAGTAGAGTTATAGTGCTGAGTAAAGACCAGATGATTTGTAGATTGGGTCGTAGTACAGTTATAGTGCTGAGTAAAGACCAGATGATTTGTAGATTGGGTAGTAGTAGAGTTATAGTGCTGAGTAAAGACCAGATGATCTGTAGATTGGGTAGTAGTACAGTTATAGTGCTGAGTAAAGACCAGATGATTTGTAGATTGGGTAGTAGTAGAGTTATAGTGCTGAGTAAAGACCAGATGATTTGTAGATTGGGTCGTAGTACAGTTATAGTGCTGAGTAAAGACCAGATGATTTGTAGATTGGGTAGTAGTAGAGTTATAGTGCTGAGTAAAGACCAGATGATTTGTAGATTGGGTAGTAGTACAGTTATAGTGCTGAGTAAAGACCAGATGATTTGTAGATTGGGTAGTAGTAGAGTTATAGTGCTGAGTAAAGACCAGATGATCTGTAGATTGGGTAGTAGTAGAGTTATAGTGCTGAGTAAAGACCAGATGATTTGTAGATTGGGTAGTAGTACAGTTATAGTGCTGAGTAAAGACCAGATGATTTGTAGATTGGGTAGTAGTAGAGTTATAGTGCTGAGTAAAGACCAGATGATTTGTAGATTGGGTAGTAGTAGAGTTATAGTGCTGAGTAAAGACCAGATGATTTGTAGATTGGGTCGTAGTAGAGATATAGTGCTGAGTAAAGACCAGATGATTTGTAGATTGGGTAGTAGTAGAGTTATAGTGCTGAGTAAAGACCAGATGATTTGTAGATTGGGTAGTAGTAGAGTTATAGTGCTGAGTAAAGACCAGATGATTTGTAGATTGGGTAGTAGTAGAGTTATAGTGCTGAGTAAAGACCAGATGATCTGTAGATTGGGTCGTAGTACAGTTATAGTGCTGAGTAAAGACCAGATGATTTGTAGATTGGGTCGTAGTAGAGATATAGTGCTGAGTAAAGACCAGATGATTTGTAGATTGGGTAGTAGTAGAGTTATAGTGCTGAGTAAAGACCAGATGATCTGTAGATTGGGTAGTAGTACAGTTATAGTGCTGAGTAAAGACCAGATGATCTGTAGATTGGGTAGTAGTAGAGTTATAGTGCTGAGTAAAGACCAGATGATTTGTAGATTGGGTAGTAGTAGAGTTATAGTGCTGAGTAAAGACCAGATGATTTGTAGATTGGGTAGTAGTAGAGTTATAGTGCTGAGTAAAGACCAGATGATCTGTAGATTGGGTAGTAGTAGAGTTATAGTGCTGAGTAAAGACCAGATGATCTGTAGATTGGGTAGTAGTAGAGTTATAGTGCAGAGTAAAGACCAGATGATCTGTAGATTGGGTAGTAGTAGAGTTATAGTGCTGAGTAAAGACCAGATGATCTGTAGATTGGGTAGTAGTAGAGTTATAGTGCTGAGTAAAGACCAGATGATTTGTAGATTGGGTAGTAGTAGAGTTATAGTGCTGAGTAAAGACCAGATGATTTGTAGATTGGGTCGTAGTAGAGTTATAGTGCTGAGTAAAGACCAGATGATTTGTAGATTGGGTAGTAGTAGAGTTATAGTGCTGAGTAAAGACCAGATGATCTGTAGATTGGGTCGTAGTACAGTTATAGTGCTGAGTAAAGACCAGATGATTTGTAGATTGGGTCGTAGTAGAGTTATAGTGCTGAGTAAAGACCAGATGATTTGTAGATTGGGTAGTAGTAGAGTTATAGTGCTGAGTAAAGACCAGATGATCTGTAGATTGGGTAGTAGTACAGTTATAGTGCTGAGTAAAGACCAGATGATCTGTAGATTGGGTAGTAGTAGAGTTATAGTGCTGAGTAAAGACCAGATGATTTGTAGATTGGGTAGTAGTAGAGTTATAGTGCTGAGTAAAGACCAGATGATTTGTAGATTGGGTAGTAGTACAGTTATAGTGCTGAGTAAAGACCAGATGATTTGTAGATTGGGTCGTAGTAGAGTTATAGTGCTGAGTAAAGACCAGATGATTTGTAGATTGGGTAGTAGTAGAGTTATAGTGCTGAGTAAAGACCAGATGATCTGTAGATTGGGTCGTAGTAGAGTTATAGTGCTGAGTAAAGACCAGATGATTTGTAGATTGGGTCGTAGTAGAGTTATAGTGCTGAGTAAAGACCAGATGATTTGTAGATTGGGTAGTAGTACAGTTATAGTGCTGAGTAAAGACCAGATGATTTGTAGATTGGGTCGTAGTAGAGTTATAGTGCTGAGTAAAGACCAGATGATCTGTAGATTGGGTAGTAGTAGAGTTATAGTGCTGAGTAAAGACCAGATGATTTGTAGATTGGGTCGTAGTAGAGTTATAGTGCTGAGTAAAGACCAGATGATTTGTAGATTGGGTAGTAGTAGAGTTATAGTGCTGAGTAAAGACCAGATGATCTGTAGATTGGGTAGTAGTACAGTTATAGTGCTGAGTAAAGACCAGATGATCTGTAGATTGGGTAGTAGTAGAGTTATAGTGCTGAGTAAAGACCAGATGATTTGTAGATTGGGTAGTAGTAGAGTTATAGTGCTGAGTAAAGACCAGATGATTTGTAGATTGGGTAGTAGTACAGTTATAGTGCTGAGTAAAGACCAGATGATTTGTAGATTGGGTCGTAGTAGAGTTATAGTGCTGAGTAAAGACCAGATGATTTGTAGATTGGGTAGTAGTAGAGTTATAGTGCTGAGTAAAGACCAGATGATCTGTAGATTGGGTCGTAGTAGAGTTATAGTGCTGAGTAAAGACCAGATGATTTGTAGATTGGGTCGTAGTAGAGTTATAGTGCTGAGTAAAGACCAGATGATTTGTAGATTGGGTAGTAGTAGAGTTATAGTGCTGAGTAAAGACCAGATGATTTGTAGATTGGGTCGTAGTACAGTTATAGTGCTGAGTAAAGACCAGATGATTTGTAGATTGGGTCGTAGTACAGTTATAGTGCTGAGTAAAGACCAGATGATTTGTAGATTGGGTAGTAGTAGAGTTATAGTGCTGAGTAAAGACCAGATGATTTGTAGATTGGGTAGTAGTAGAGTTATAGTGCTGAGTAAAGACCAGATGATCTGTAGATTGGGTCGTAGTACAGTTATAGTGCTGAGTAAAGACCAGATGATTTGTAGATTGGGTCGTAGTAGAGTTATAGTGCTGAGTAAAGACCAGATGATTTGTAGATTGGGTAGTAGTAGAGTTATAGTGCTGAGTAAAGACCAGATGATCTGTAGATTGGGTAGTAGTAGAGTTATAGTGCTGAGTAAAGACAAGATGATCTGTAGATTGGGTCGTAGTAGAGTTATAGTGCTGAGTAAAGACCAGATGATCTGTAGATTGGGTAGTAGTAGAGTTATAGTGCTGAGTAAAGACCAGATGATTTGTAGATTGGGTAGTAGTAGAGTTATAGTGCTGAGTAAAGACCAGATGATTTGTAGATTGGGTAGTAGTAGAGTTATAGTGCTGAGTAAAGACCAGATGATTTGTAGATTGGGTAGTAGTAGAGTTATAGTGCTGAGTAAAGACCAGATGATCTGTAGATTGGGTAGTAGTAGAGTTATAGTGCAGAGTAAAGACCAGATGATCTGTAGATTGGGTCGTAGTAGAGTTATAGTGCTGAGTAAAGACCAGATGATCTGTAGATTGGGTAGTAGTAGAGTTATAGTGCTGAGTAAAGACCAGATGATTTGTAGATTGGGTCGTAGTAGAGTTATAGTGCTGAGTAAAGACCAGATGATTTGTAGATTGGGTAGTAGTAGAGTTATAGTGCTGAGTAAAGACCAGATGATTTGTAGATTGGGTAGTAGTACAGTTATAGTGCTGAGTAAAGACCAGATGATTTGTAGATTGGGTCGTAGTAGAGTTATAGTGCTGAGTAAAGACCAGATGATCTGTAGATTGGGTAGTAGTAGAGTTATAGTGCTGAGTAAAGACCAGATGATCTGTAGAATGGGTAGTAGTAGAGTTATAGTGCTGAGTAAAGACCAGTTACAGCTTCTTCTGACAACGTAGAAACTAGAACATCTGCATAATATAAGGTGTGCATGTTAAATGATGTGCTGTATTCCTCAACAAAAGCACCAGTGAAGAAACAACTGGAATGAATTGCATAAATAAATAGCATATTTTAATATGCCTCTTCACCCTCCTTATCATTCAGTTAGGCCTCATTTCAATTAAATCAACCTCTTCACCCTCCTTATCATTCAGTTAGGCCTCATTTCAATTAATTCAACCTCTTCACCCTCCTTATCATTCAGTTAGGCCTCATTTCAATTAAATCAACCTCTTCACCCTCCTTATCATTCAGTTAGGCCTCATTTCAATTAAATCAACCTCTTCACCCTCCTTATCATTCAGTTAGGCCTCATTTCAATTAATTCAACCTCTTCACCCTCCTTATCATTCAGTTAGGCCTCATTTCAATTAAATCAACCTCTTCACCCTCCTTATCATTCAGTTAGGCCTCATTTCAATTAAATCAACCTCTTCACCCTCCTTATCATTCAGTTAGGCCTCATTTCAATTAAATCAACCTCTTCACCCTCCTTATCATTCAGTTAGGCCTCATTTCAATTAAATCAACCTCTTCACCCTCCTTATCATTCAGTTAGGCCTCATTTCAATTAATTCAACCTCTTCACCCTCCTTATCATTCAGTTAGGCCTCATTTCAATTAAATCAACCTCTTCACCCTCCTTATCATTCAGTTAGGCCTCATTTCAATTAATTCAACCTCTTCACCCTCCTTATCATTCAGTTAGGCCTCATTTCAATTAAATCAACCTCTTCACCCTCCTTATCATTCAGTTAGGCCTCATTTCAATTAATTCAACCTCTTCACCCTCCTTATCATTCAGTTAGGCCTCATTTCAATTAAATCAACCTCTTCACCCTCCTTATCATTCAGTTAGGCCTCATTTCAATTAAATCAACCTCTTCACCCTCCTTATCATTCCGTTAGGCCTCATTTCAATTAAATCAACCTCTTCACCCTCCTTATCATTCAGTTAGGCCTCATTTCAATTAATTCAACCTCTTCACCCTCCTTATCATTCCGTTAGGCCTCATTTCAATTAAATCAACCTCTTCACCCTCCTTATCATTCAGTTAGGCCTCATTTAAATTAAATCAACCTCTTCACCCTCCTTATCATTCAGTTAGGCCTCATTTCAATTAAATCAACCTCTTCACCCTCCTTATCATTCAGTTAGGCCTCATTTAAATTAAATCAACCTCTTCACCCTCCTTATCATTCAGTTAGGCCTCATTTAAATTCACTTGTGAAGTAAGGTGCACAATTATCGCCCATTCCTCCATTTGTCATTCATTCAGTGAGGAGAGAGAGAGATGCATTAGCATCTAGCTGGGTAGCAACGTCCTACAGCGCATTGTCTTGGCAGGTTAAGTTTAGGAATAGGTGTGAAAAAACGGTAAAAAGGTCATTTCAAAAATCTGACAAA
Organism: Salmo trutta; assembly: GCF_901001165.1. NCBI lineage: Eukaryota > Metazoa > Chordata > Actinopteri > Salmoniformes > Salmonidae > Salmo > Salmo trutta. Next base: position 111,462 of record NW_021822817.1, on the reverse strand, counting down.
TGAGCTGTGTAAAATACTAACATTTAGGAAAAGTCAGGGAAGGAGCAGGAATAGCTTTTTTTTTACCGATTTTTTAAATTTACAAAATCAAAGGTTAGTGACCGTTGGCCTATGGCAGTTCTAGTGTTAATGGATGTGTATTAGTATGGAGGGGTGAGAAGTGGTCTGGGGGGGGGGTTCAGACACTATGTTATAGCTGTACGGCTAGTCAGGCTTACAAAGCACTCATCCCTCACCTCTATCCCTCTCTTTCTATATCCTCCCGTATTCTCCTTCTCTTCTCTCTCTCTCTAGCTCTCTGTCAGTGTCTGTCTGCACAACTCTGTGATCTGTATGTAATGAGAGTTTTATGTTTTATTTTTTTAAAGAGGATTGGTGAGTGGCCCCAACGGTGCAGACTTAAGCTGTGTGTGTATTAAACCATACGAGCGACGCCTAGATAACACCCTTCGTAGCCGTGGCGTGTGCGTGTGCGTTTGTTTATCGGGGCGGCGGGAGCCTCAAGGTTAGAGCGGCGGGCCGATAACTGGAAGGCTGTAGGTTCCAACCCCCAGGAGAATCTGCAGGGATATCAGAGAGTGGGAGGCTTACCGGCTTCAATACCCCTGTATACTTAGCAAGGCACTTTACCCATAAGTGCTATTGAATGCCGTTTGGGTCAGTACCCATCTCATTATCTGATGTGTCAAATAAGCTTATTGACCAATCAGGATATTAATATGACTGCACGCACATAATAATTTAACACGTACATTCATTGTTTACATTTTACATTTTAGTCATTTAGCAGACGCTCTTATCCAGAATGCATACATTTCACTTCATTTCATACATTTTTTTCCCCCTTACGTAGTGATTACACTATCACTTGTATTTCATATGTCAGAGTGATTAACTGGTACATACAGTATGCTATGATGGCGGTGACGTTTAGTCTGGCTCAGCTGCCGCGGCCCCACGATGCAGACACACTCTTCCCCAAGCTCTGGAACTGCTAGTCAGGTAAAGCTATTGATGGATGCAAAGTTCTCCCCCAAAAACACAACCAAAACAAACTGCAAATGCATCCAACAAGCTTGTAGAGTCACTGCGTCCAAGAATAATTTGTCCACATACTTATGACACCTTCAATGGGGGGACTCGATGCATAACGTGCATTCATTTCTAACGGTAAACCAGATATGTATGAAAATATCCTGAAATTAAAGGTGACATTCTGTACTGTCGCCTCATATAAAACATTTAATCTCAAATCAAAATGCTGGAGTATAGAGCCAAATGAAAAGTTTTAGCTTCACTGTCCAAATAAATCCGTATGGGAGTGTATAATGCTACATGTGTCCTTGGAGTTCTTTGATATAACAAAATGTCATTCATTTGTTATAGTTATATTATTAGTGTGCTTGTTTCAGCAATGTTAGGGTGCTGACATATAGCTTTTTGAAACCATTACTTTTTGTCCTCCCAAAAACCTCCCATCCACTTCAATGTTACGTCTTCAACATTCTAAACCTCCCATCCACTTCAATGTTACGTCTTCAACATTCTAAACCTCCCATCCACTTCAATGTTATGTCTTCAACATTCTAAACCTCCCATCCACTTCAATGTTACGTCTTCAACATTCTAAACCTCCCATCCACTTCAATGTTACGTCTTCCACATTCTAAACCTCCCATCCACTTCAATGTTACGTCTTCAACATTCTAAACCTCCCATCCACTTCAATGTTACGTCTTCAACATTCTAAACCTCCCATCCACTTCAATGTTACGTCTTCCACATTCTAAACCTCCCATCCACTTCAATGTTACGTCTTCCACATTCTAAACCTCCCATCCACTTCAATGTTACGTCTTCAACATTCTAAACCTCCCATCCACTTCAATGTTACGTCTTCCACATTCTAAACCTCCCATCCACTTCAATGTTACGTCTTCAACATTCTAAACCTCCCATCCACTTCAATGTTACGTCTTCAACATTCTAAACCTCCCATCCACTTCAATGTTACGTCTTCCACATTCTAAACCTCCCATCCACTTCAATGTTACGTCTTCAACATTCTAAACCTCCCATCCACTTCAATGTTACGTCTTCCACATTCTAAACCTCCCATCCACTTCAATGTTACGTCTTCCACATTCTAAACCTCCCATCCTCTTCAATGTTACGTCTTCCACATTCTAAACCTCCCATCCACTTCAATGTTACGTCTTCAACATTCTAAACCTCCCATCCACTTCAATGTTACGTCTTCAACATTCTAAACCTCCCATCCACTTCAATGTTACGTCTTCAACATTCTAAACCTCCCATCCACTTCAATGTTACGTCTTCAACATTCTAAACCTCCCATCCACTTCAATGTTACGTCTTCAACATTCTAAACCTCCCATCCATTTCAATGTTACGTCTTCAACATTCTATACCTCCCATCCACTTCAATGTTACGTCTTCAACATTCTATACCTCCCATCCACTTCAATGTTACGTCTTCAACATTCTAAACCTCCCATCCACTTCAATGTTACGTCTTCAACATTCTAAACCTCCCATCCACTTCAATGTTACGTCTTCAACATTCTATACCTCCCATCCACTTCAATGTTACGTCTTCAACATTCTATACCTCCCATTGTTCAATCAGCCATGACATCACACATTTTAGCTACTGTTAGCCTTTCATGTACAGAACAGAAAAGAATAGAATAGAACAAATATATTTTTCCCTTGAGGGAACTTCTTTTTTTGGTAAGAGGTGTCATGTCACCTCTCCATCCATCCCTTCAAACATGTCATTATGAATTCCAATGGAATTATTGATTCGATGGTGTCTGTAGAACTGACTCATAGTTAAAACACAGAAAAGGAGATTTATAATGTCAGAAACGTACCCTGGGGGGTGTATGGATTCAGAGAGGATGGAGTGTTCAGTTATTTAAACACTGTCACAGTCCAATAGTTGCACAGTTACACACAGCGTATCTGATTGTAGTTTGTGTTTGTTTGGTATCAGCTTGTCTAATTTCTAATTTGCCCATGATGATGAACTGTTTGTTAGTTTTGAATGGGACACCATTTACTCTTTCATTCTCCTATTCTGTCTCTCTTTCTCCTGTTCTCTCTACTGCTGTAATTCAGTCCAGTTGAGTTTCATATGGTTGCTCCATACAGAACATCTGTGAGTGTCAGTGATGCTATGAGACATGAGAGGTATAGAGAGGTCAGTGACTCCTCTCTCCACTACCAGTCTTTGAGCACATTAGAGTCACCATCTACTAAACTTTTACCATGCGCAGAAGGAGAAACGGAGGGAGGAAGGGAGGGAGTAGGAGAGAGGGAAAATGCCTCTATACAGTGCATTCGGAAAGTATTCAGACCCCTTCACTTTTGTTACGTTACAGTCTTATTCTAAAATTGATTAAATCGTTTTTCCCCCCTCATCAATCTACACACAATACCCCATAATGACAAAGCAAAAACAGGTTTTTAGAAATTTTTGCAAATGTAAATGAAAAACTGAAATATCACATTTACATAAGTATTCAGCCCCTTTCCTCAGTACTTTGTTTATGCACTTTTGGCAGTGATTACAGCCCCGAGTCATCCTGGGTATAACGCTACAAGCTTGGCACACCTGTATTTGGGATGTTTCTCCCATTTTTGTATTATTCTATATATATTTTTGTAACCTTTATTTAACTAGGCAAGTCAGTTAAGAACAAATTCTTATTTACAATGACGGCATACCCCAGCCAATCTTCTCTGCAGATCCTCTCAAGCTCTGTCAGGTTGGATGGGGAGCATTGCTACACAGCAATTTTCAGGTCTCTCCAGAGATGTTAGATCGGGTTCAAGTCCGGATTTGTGTTGTGCACTAATTCGTTCTCTCTCTTTCAAGGGTCTTGCTCTCTCTTCCCCCTCATTCTCTAAGCCCCCTCTCTCTCTCCCCCTCCCCCATCTCTCTCTGTCTCTGTGCCATCTTGTGCGAATACCTTTCACATTATGTTACATCAGTGTGGAGTTTAGCTGTGGTGTGTGTGTGTGTGTGTGCGCGCTATATATATATATTTTTTTTTTTTTTTTTTTATTTTTAGTCATTTTAGCAGACACTCTTATCCAGAGCGACTTACAGTAGTGAATGCATACATTTCATACAATTTCATACATTTTCTTTTTTTTTTCCTGTGCTGGCCCCCTGTGGGAATTGAACCCACAACCCTGGTGTTGCAAACACCATGCTCTACCAACTGGGCTACAGGGAAGGCTATATGAATCAGACCTGGGTTCAAATACAATTTCAAATATCTCAATTACTGTCACATATACATTTGAAGTATGTATTCAGATCTATATATTTTTAAAAGAGTAGTTGAATATTGTCATGTATTTGGAAATACACTTGGAGAGTGTATACTCAAATACACTGATTAATTTATACTTCCATGCATTCAACCTAGGTATTTGAAAATAGTATTTCACATAAGTTTTTGAAAATAATTTCCAATTGTAGGCTTATAGTAAATTATTTTTAAAATACTTCCAATCGAAGTAATTGATTCAGGCAACACTATTTGAAAATACTCTAATACACCGAAAATAAGTATTTAAATAACAAGTGCTGTAATCAAATACACATGTATTTGAACCCAGATCTGTGACAATGTAAAGGGATTGCCGTGAATCTGACAGTAACTTACTGGCAGCTCAGTAAAATTCTGTATGACACACAGTACAATACCATAACATTTACTGTACTACTCTACCGTAATCAGAATGAATGAATGAAGCCAATTCATTGAGGGGAGGGGTTTGTATTTCACAGTATCATACTTTACAGAGGTAAAGTGTTTACACATTACAGCATATTAATTAATATTTGGTGTTTTATATTATATGCACTTGTAGGGGCCTTAACAAAGGCATCCAAACTGCCAGTGACTACATTGCAAAACAGACCAAAACGACATGGCAAATCTTGCTGCCATTCCAATCTGTTCCCTATACATTCTAAATTGATGGGGCACTATAACCACATAGGAGTTAAATTGGTACAGCATTATCACTATCGGGGGCAACAAATATAGCCTCTTACAAGGCATGCCTCAAAATATGTTAATGAGCCAGAAACAACAATACCGTGCACCCACTAGTGGTCATAAGGTTTTTAGCAATCCAAAGATACGGTATGGTACTGTATTCTCTGGGGTGGAATTACAGTACCATTCGAAATACAGCAATTCTTTCCCGCCCCCAACATTTTCCCACAATGCACCATCATTTACAGTATGATGGTGCACTGTCTGGCAGCTTTCCCTGCCAGACAGCCTCTTTCTATCTCTTTCATATTTTACCTTTCCCTCTCTATCTACCCCTCTCTCTCTCGCTCATGCAAACATGCACACACACACAGAGAGAGTAAAGGCGGCCTGATATGACAAGAAGCAGAATAGGGGTATGTAGTGGTTGAATGTACGTGATGGGTGGAGCGAGGAGAAGATTAAAGACAGGGAGAGAGTAGAGATGGAAGGGTCATGGGGTAAGAGGTGAAACGGCGGGAGAGAGGCGGAGGAGTGTGAAAGAGGAGGAGAAGAGTAAAGACAGGGAGAGAGTAGAGATGGAAGGGTCATGGGGTAAGAGGTGAAACGGCGGGAGAGAGGCGGAGGAGTGTGAAAGAGGAGGAGAAGAGTAAAGACAGGGAGAGAGTAGAGATGGAAGGGTCATGGGGTAAGAGGTGAAACGGCGGGGGAGAGGCGGAGGAGTGTGAAAGAGGAGGAGAAGGCAACTTCAAAAGCTGTGAATGAAAAAAAAGAGGGAGAGGGGGATTGAGAACATGGCTCAGACAAACAGGATAAAAAGGTTGACTTATCCTAGAGAGAGAGAGAAAGAGAAACAGTGAGACAGACAGATGCAGCCACAGAAAGTGAGATCGTGCAAATGAGGTAGAGGCCAGAAAAACACAAAATAACACAATTCACAGAGTTAAAAAATGAACAAAAACACAAAAGAGAACATCACAGCTGGAAAGATATTGTGGTAGTTCTCACCATCTGTTACATATTCTGCATGACAACTGGCCTGGGGAGAACAACTTCATTCATAGTACTTGTCTTTGGTACAGTGTGGGCCTTTAGAGTACGGTTCAGTGGGTATGTTCTAAAACACATGCTTTGTTTGTATGTAATAAACAATGTGTCTGAGTGGTAGCTATATTGTCTAGCATGTGGATTGTTGGTATATTTTCAATACACTAGTTTTTCTCTCTCATCTTATGTTCCCTCCATTCTTACCCCTTCGCCATCTTTGTCTCTCTTTTCTGTCACATCTTCTCCCTCCCTCCCTTCCTCCCTCCCTCTGTTCTTTGTAGTGTAGATCCTGTTGTCAGGTCTCTAATGAAGTAGCAACCTTGCTGTAATTAGGGACGTCTTGGGCTGCTTTGACAAGTGGAAAACAGTCCTCCACTCTGTGTGTGTTTTATTTTTATTTAACTAGGCAAGTCAGTTAAGAACAAATTCTTATTTACAATGACGGCCTACCCCGGCCAAACCATGGACGACGCTGGGCCAATTGTGCGCCGCCCTATGTGACTCCCAATCACGGCTGGCTGTGATACAGCCTGGAACCGAACAAGGGTCTGTAGTGATGCCTCTAGCACTGAGATGAGGTGCCTTAGACCGCTGTGCCACTCGGGAGTGTGTGCATATACTGTATGCATTTTGTGTGCCTGGGTTTATGTGTTGCAGCATCAGTGTTTGTCCTTGTGTGTGTGTGTGTGTGTGTGTGTGTGTGTGGGAGGGAAGGAGGGCTGGGTATATCTGAAGGCTTCTCTGTCACACACCCACATGCACGCACACACACACACACACACACACACACACACACACACACACACACACATACACACACACACACACACACACACACACACACACACACACACACACACACACACACACACACACACACACACGGGTCAGGGCTGCAGTCATGGTGTCTTGAAAGACCCTCTCCCCTACTGCCAGCCCTGCAGTCCTCTGTCATCCCTCCCTCCCACGCAGACCAACACATGCCACACATCAGAGGACATATCAACGCACATCACATCACACAGCAGAGGATGGACGACAGAACAGGGGGAGGATGAAAGGAGAGAGACAAGGCCCTGAATGTAGAAAGAGAGAGGAAAAAGATACGTAGGCTGAGAAGACAGGAAAATAGAGAGAAAGGAGAAGAGAACATAGAAAATGGCAAGAGATGATAGTAAATGGCAAGAGATGAAGAGAGAGAGGGAGGAAGGAGAGAGAGAGGAGAGAGGAGAGAGGGAGGACAGAGAGAGGAGAGAGGGAGACACAGAGAGACAGAGAGCATAGTGAGCTATCTTGTGTTAGATTGTTCAGTAGTACACAGAGCTAACCCACACAGGCAGGCAGACATCCCCAGCAGCTCACAGCAAAGAGAGGAACAGAGAGGAGCTCTCACACTGAGAATCATCCATGAGGAAACAGAGAGAGAGGGACACAGAGAGACAGAACATTAGTCCTGACATTTGAAAACTACATCTACGTTCTCTTCTAAAATAATTAAAGGAACAATGTGTGAAAATGTGTACGGATGTGTTTGATCGTCTGACTGCATCATCGGGGTATTTGTGCGTGTGTGTTTGCATGCCAAGAGAAAAAGAGTGCGAGGTTGCATCAGGGATGGACAACTCCTGTCCTTGGGGACCTGATTAGTGTCACACCTTTACAAAGCCACACCTGACTCCAATGATCAACTAACTTCAATTTAGAATGCAATTACTTTAATCAGCTGTTTGCTAGGGATGGGGGGTAGGTGTGACCCCACTCCTGCCCACAAGGACTGGACTTGCCCATCCCTGGGTTAGATGGAGCGAGAGAATGATATGGAAGGGAAGAGAGATAGAGTGGGAGAAGAAGAGAGAGAGAAAGAATTGAGCTCCCTTCTACTGTAGTATGAAGCGAGCTGTGAAGTTACGTAAGGTGACCTATCTTTCCTGTAATCAGATCAGCCGCTGGCCAAATAATCCTGAAACAACTGCAAAACAACACAGAATTCAGCCAGCCAAAGAAGAGAACCAGAACGAGAGAACAATCCCCCACATTAAATCTGTGCATTAAAATGTGCCAGGATCACAGAGTACTGCAGTTCACTGAGCCGCGTGTGTGTGTGTGTGTGTGTGCACGCATACATTTGTGTGGTGAGGATTAATGTACAGTTTGTGTCTGTGAGTGTGTGTGTGTGTGTGTGTGTGTGCATTTTTCTGTGTGTATGTACTTAACTTGCATGTTTGTGTGTGTGAGAGTGTGTGTGTCGAACAGAGCTTGAACATGATTCTGTTCAAATGACCACAATCAAGTGCATCCCTCACTCTCTCGCCATACACTCCATCCATCGGCCCCTCCCACATCCCTCACTCTCTCGCCATACACTCCATCCATCGGCCCCTCCCACATCCCTCACTCTCGCCATACACTCCATCCATCGGCCCCTCCCACATCCCTCACTCTCTCGCCATACACTCCATCCATCGGCCCCTCCCACATCCTTTGCTCTCTCGCCATACACTCCATCCATCGGCCCCTCCCACATCCCTCACTCTCTCGCCATACACTCCATCCATCGGCCCCTCCCACATCCCTCACTCTCTCGCCATACACTCCATCCATCGGCCCCTCCCACATCCTTTGCTCTCTCGCCATACACTCCATCCATCGGCCCCTCCCACATCCCTCACTCTCTCGCCATACACTCCATCCATCGGCCCCTCCCACATCCTTTGCTCTCTCGCCATACACTCCATCCATTGGCCCCTCCCACATCCCTCACTCTCTCGCCATACACTCCATCCATCGGCCCCTCCCACATCCCTCACTCTCTCGCCATACACTCCATCCATCGGCCCCTCCCACATCCTTTGCTCTCTCGCCATACACTCCATCCATCGGCCCCTCCCACATCCCTCACTCTCTCGCCATACACTCCATCCATCGGCCCCTCCCACATCCCTCACTCTCTCGCCATACACTCCATCCATCGGCCCCTCCCACATCCTTTGCTCTCTCGCCATACACTCCATCCATCGGCCCCTCCCACATCCCTCACTCTCTCGCCATACACTCCATCCATCGGCCCCTCCCACATCCTTTGCTCTCTCGCCATACACTCCATCCATCGGCCCCTCCCACATCCCTCACTCTCTCGCCATACACTCCATCCATCGGCCCCTCCCACATCCCTCACTCTCTCGCCATACACTCCATCCATCGGCCCCTCCCACATCCCTCACTCTCTCGCCATACACTCCATCCATCGGCCCCTCCCACATTCCTCTCTTTTCCCCCATTTTCCGTACATTCAGTCCTACACAGTGTTCCAGAATATTCTGAGAGCACTGATTTCCCACATTTATTTTGAATTGAGAGTCAAGTTTTCCAGAATGTCTTCAACATCAAATGTACTATTCAGCGAGGAAACGATCATTTCTACATAAAGTGTGTGTTAGCTAAAGTGTCATGTCCTCAACTTCAAATCAATTATTGAGGGGGAAATAAAATATGAAATAAAAAAAGGCTATTGTGTGTCTGTTTGTGCTACAGTAGCTATATGGCAACTCCTCAACATCAAATAGGAACATTATCATTTTGGCAGAACATTACACAAGCTAATTTTCCAATTGCTGTGTGCATTTGTGTATGTGCTTGCACGTGCGTGTGCATGTGCGTGTGCATGTTTTTGTGTGTAAGCGTGCGCTCTTGCACTCGTGTTTCTGAAAATGTGTGTGTCTGAAATGGCCCAGGGAACTGGGATTCTCAGGGTGTGTTTGCTCCTGCTCTCTCTGTGTTTGTAGATGGATGTCCTGTATTGACTGTTCTATAGTACAACTGACTTGGATGGAGTCAGTGGTCTGGGAGACACCAGGGTGTTTGTTGATAGACGGACATTTGGACCACTGCTGTGTATCTATGATTCGGTATGATTTGATTTGGATGGAGGACAGGCAATGTGGTGATTATTTGAGTTGCATCTATTTGGGTAAGAGACGGTGGCAACGAGCTGGTACAGCAGAACTTGTGGAATGGATGGCAGACGTACGGTTGGGCTGGAATAAAATACACTTTTTTGTTGCTGTGGCCAATCTAAAGTTCCTTGTGACCTGCCTGATATTGTTTCTAACCAGAGCCCAGGCATTAGCCAACAGCGGCCCATTCATCACTTTGAATATCACTACAAAATGACCTATTGCTTCCTCCAATGGGACTTCTTCCAAGTAGGACATATAGTAGTGTCTAGTGGGGAAAGTGGAACATGATAGCATCCTACAACACTGGGGACCTTGTTACACAATTTGGACCTTTTGGCATAATGACTGAGGAGTTAGCCTAACAGAACAGGCCCATGGTTGTGAGTCCAAATCCCAGTTGGGCTACCCTCCACCTTTGCGGCAGCACAGCCCTATTCTACTTTCACTGTCTTTAATGGGACATCCCACTCCTGGATTAAAAAGCTTGCTCAATGGCCCCTCAATGTTACCAGACATAGACCTATTCTACTTTCTCCTGTCTCGATATGGGACGCCCCACATATAGGAATGACTGGTGATGGAAGTGGAGCATGTTAACTATAAGAGGAACAGAAGGCCGTCTGAGACCTAGCCTCAACGTTATTTTAGACCTGGGAAGCATGTCAGGGTTACAGTCTAGAAGGAGAGCAACAGGCGCTGGCTAGCTGGCTAGCTGGGTTATCTGTGCTATAGCTACAGTGTGCGCCATATGGAATCCACTGGAAAGTTTAATGACCATATATGGTATGTTTTCTTATACTGAATTACAGACTGTAGCTACATGGTGTACAGTGCATTCGGAAAGTATTCAGACCCCTTGACGTTTTCCACATTTTGCACATTTTGCTACGCTACACATTTTGCTACACATTTTGCTAAGACTCTTCCTAGAGCTGGCTGCTCGGCCAAACTGAGCAATCGGGGGAGAAGGGCCTTGGTCAGGGAGGTGACCAAGAACCCGATGGTCACTCTGACAGAGCTCCAGAGTTCCTCTGTGGAGATAGGAGAACCTTCCAGAAGAACAACCATCTCTGCAGCACTCCACCAATCAGGCCTTTATGGTAGAGTGAAGGAAGCCACTCCTCAGTAAAAGACACATGACAGCCTGCTTGGAGTTTTACAAAAGGCACTTAAGGACTCTCAGACCATGAGAAACAAGATTCTCTGGTCTGAATACCAAGCGTCACGTCTGGAGGAAAACTGGCACCATCCCTACGGTAAGGCATGGTGGTGGCAGCTTCACGCTGTGGGGATGTTTTTCAGCAGCAGGGACTGTGAGACTAGTAAGGATAGAGGGAAAGATGAACGGAGCAAAGTACAGAGAGATCCTTGATGATAACCTGCTCCAGAGCGCTCAGGAACTCAGACTAGTGCGAAGGTTCACCTTCCAACAGGACAACGACCCTAAGCATACAGCCAAGACAACGCAGCGGTGTCTTTGGGACAAGTCTCTGAATGTCCTTGAGTGGCTTAGCCAGAGCCCGAACTTGAACCCGATCGAACATCTCTGTAGAGACCTGAAAATAGCTGTGCAGCAACGCTCCCCATCCAACCTGACAGAGCTTGAGAGGATCTGCAGAGAAGAATGGGAGAAACTACAGGTGTGCCAAGCTTGTAGCGTCATACCCAAGAATACTCGAGGCTGTAATCGCTGCCAAACGTGCTTCAACAAAATACTGAGTAAAGGGTCTGAATACTTATGTAAATGTGATATTTCCGTTTCTAAAAACCTGTTTTTGTTTTGTCATTAGGGGATATTGTGTGTAGATTGATAATAGAAAATAAAACAAATGAATCAATTTTAGAATAAGGTGTAAACTTAGCAAAATGTGGAAAAAGTCAAGGGGTCTGAATACTTTCCGAATGCACTGTATATGAGGGTAGAGTAGGAGGTGAAGACACACCCACAACAAAATCAAATCAAATCAAATGTTATTGGTCACATACACATGGTTAGCAAATGTTAATGCGAGTGAAGCAAAATGCTTGTGCTTCTAGTTCCGACCATGCAGTAATATCTAACAAGTAATCTAACAATTTCACAACAACTACCTTACACACACAAGTGTAAAGGAATGAATAAGAATATGTAAATATAAATATATGGATGAGCGATGGCCGTGCGGCATAGGCAAGATGCAATAGATGGTATAGAATACAGTATATACATATGAGATGAGTAATGTAGGGTATGTAAACATTATATAAAGTGGCATTGTTTAAGTGACTAGTGATACATTTATTACATCCAATTTTTAATTATTAAAGTGGCTAGAGATTTGAGTCAGAATGTTGGCAGCAGCCACTCAATGTTAGTGATGGCTGTTTAACACAGTCTGATGGCCTTGAGATAGAAGCTGTTTTTCAGTCTCTCGGTCCCAGTTTTGATGCACCTGTACTGACCTCGCCTTCTGGATGATAGCGGGGTGAACAGGCAGTGGCTCGGTTTGTTGTTGTCCTTGATGATCTTTTTGGCCTTCCTGTGACGTCGGGTGGTGTAGGTGTCCTGGAGGGCAGGTAGTTTGCCCCCGGGGATGCGTTGTGCAGACCTCACCACCCTCTGGAGAGCCTTACGGTTGTGGGCGGAGCAGTTGCAATACCAGGGGGTGATACTATGATGCTCTTGATTGTGCATCTGTAAAAGTTTGTGAGTGTTTTTGGTGACAAGCCACATTTCTTCAGCCTCCTGAGGTTGAAGTGGCGCTGCTGCGCCTTCTTCACCACACTGTCTGTGTGGGTGGACCATTTCAGTTTGTCTGTGATGTGTACGCCAAGGAGCTTAAAACTTTCCACCTTCTCAACTGCTGTCCTTTCGATGTGGATAGGGGTGCTCCCTCTGCTGTTTCCTGAAGTCCACGAACATTTCCTTTTGTTCTGTTGACGTTGACTGTGAGGTTATTTTCCTGACACCACACTCCAAGGGCCCCCACCTCCTTCCTGTAGGCCGTCTCGTCGTTGTTGGTAATCAAGCTTACCACTGTAGTGTCGTCTGAAAACTTGATGATTGAGTTGTAGGCGTGCATGACCATGCAGTCATGGGTGAACAGGGAGTACAGGAGAGGGCTGAGAACGCACCCTTGTGGGGCCCTAGTGTTGAGGATCAGTGGGGTGGAGATGTTGTTACCTACCCTCACCACCTGGGGGCGGCCCGTCAGGAAGTCCAGGACCCAGTTGCACAGGGCGGGGTCGAGACCCAGGGTCTCGAGCTTAATGACGAGTTTGGAGTGTACTATGGTTTTAAATGCTGAGCTGTAATCGATGAACAGCATTCTTACATAGGTATTCCTCTTGTCCAGATGGGTTAGGGCAGTGTGCAGTGTACAGTGTGATTGCGATTGTGTCGTCTGTGGACCTATTGGGGCGGTAAGCAAATTGGAGTGGGTCTAGGGTGTCAGGTAGGGTGGAGGTGATATGGTCCTTGACTAGTCTCTCAAAGCACTTCATGATGACGGAAGTGAGTGCTACGGGGTGATAGTCGTTTAGCTCAGTTACCTTAGCTTTCTTGTGAACAGGAACAATGGTGGCCCTCTTGAAGCATGTGGGAACAGCAGACTGGGATAGGGATTGGTTGAATATGTCCGTAAACACACCAGCCAGATGGTCTGCGTATGCTCTGAGGACGCGGCTAGGGATGCCGTCTGGGCTGGCAGCCTTGCGAGGGTTAACACGTTTAAATGTTTTACTCATGTTGGCTGAAGGAGAGCCCGCAGGTTTTGTCCTCAAAGCGAGCAAATAAGTTGTTTAGTTTGTCTCGGAGCAAGACGTCGGTGTCCGCAGATGGGGCAAGTTTTCTTTTTGTAATCCGTGATTGACTGTAGACCCTGCCACATACGTCTTATGTCTGAGCCGTTGAATTGTGACTCTACTTTGTCTCTATACTGACGCTTAGCTCCCGAGTGGGCAAGCAGTCTAATGCACTGCATCACAGTGCTAGAGGCGTCACTACAGACCCTGGTTAGTTTCCAGGCTGTATCACAAACGGCCGGGATTGGGAGTCCCATAGGGTGGCGCACAATTGGCCCAGCATCGTTTGGGTTAGGGTTTGGCCGGGGTATGTCAACATTGTAAAGAAGAATTTGTTCTTAACTGACTTTCTTTGTTAAATAAAGGTTAAATAAAAAAAAATGTAAAACAGTGCGAACTATAATAGTCGAACAACAGGATTTGGCTAAGTAGCTAGATAGCTAGCTAGTCAGGCTAGCTGTAGTTTAGTTAAACTAACCAGATGGGGCCTACAGGGAAGTTTACCTACCAGTTCATTTATATTGTTTCCCGCTTTATAGTGTTTCCCGTGTTATAAAAAATACTATTTTGAAAGACTTATAATACTTACCTGTACAAGTACATAACGGGGTAGAGTAGGTGCTGAATACACACATCCATAAAGTTGATGAAGTGTAGACTGATGGAAAGGGGAAAGGTGCTGCTATTGCAGTGAGAAGTGCAAAGTTCCAGCCTCCACAGATTCTGTCTGGGCATTATTTTAACCCTTTACACCAAGCCTGCTATATGCTCTTTGACTCCATTGCTGATTCTATTCCTAGTGTTGTTGTGTCTAAGAAACAGATGGAGTGGAGCCGTGGCTGTGCCAGAGTTGGTTAATCTCACAATCAACAGTATAGGCATACAAATCTAGTAATACTTGCACTATTTATAATTCTATAATCACAGTACATATTGTTCCATGGCTAGTTTGCCTGGTTACGGACAATGTGTTCCAGTGAGTGTAATTGTGTATTCCTTCTCTAATGATAATCGAAGCAAGGACATTTCAAGCTTGCAGAGTCACACACATGGAGAAGAGGGAGGGAAAGAGGGAAAGAGAGAGATGCCAATTACATGCAGGGTTTTTGGATGTATTCATTAGAAAAGCTCAACACCATTAGATAAATATGTTGATATGTATATATTTTATGACAATTTGTCTTTGCATGTGTGAGTGGGTACATGTGTGTGTGCAATGCATGCATGAATGCATCAGTGCTTGCACGTGTGAGTGACTCTGTGCAGATTGTCTGACTGCAGTACTGGCCTCTCCCTGCCTGTCTGCTCTCTATTAAAATGGTTTGTCAGCATGTGCTGCTAAATAGTCTGCCTGACAGTCTCTTTAGCCAATGGGAAAGCTTCAGATGGCTGCTCTATGGCCTCTATGGGTTTATATTCCATCCAACCTTTATTGGATCAGTTTGTTTTATTGAAAAAGACATTTAACATAGCACACACTGTACAAAATAAAGCAACCAATTGCTTAATCAACATTATTATTCTGTGAGTTGAGTGGACTTCAAAAGGACAAACATTTGAGCTAATGTGTTAAAAGATTGTTTACTCAACAAACTGCTCGAAGTGAGCTGAATTTGAACACGTTTGATGAGTAAAAATACAAATGAGTGTTTTATCAAAACCTTCAAAACCACGCCATTCATCAACATAATTCCCAACATGCTCTATTGCAGGTTCATTTTAAGAATGGTTTGTTAACATTGATTGGTTAATTAATCTGATGCTACACAAAGATAAATAAAACTATTCTAAACTAATCCAGTCTGTTGGACTTATTGCACCCGTTACTGAGATGGCTGTTCCATTTTAGATTGATTCATGAGACTACCAAAATAATCTTCCCTACCCCCACATTCATTCTAAATGCAGGTTACAGTTGATTAAAAGTAAAAATTGTTGGATATCCTCGCTCTAGCATGGTTCCAGTAGGAATTACATATCACTTTGCTAGCCAACATAATGTGACTTTGGTTTGATGTGAACTGTAAACCAGGAGTTTCAGGCCAGTGTATTATGGTGTAACTAGGCCCTCAAAGAAAGGCCTTTTGCTGTATGTTATGTATTGTCATAAAGAGTTTAGTTTTAAAGATAAAATATTCACCTAGACACTTTGTTGGTGAAGGCTTCAAGACTGAAAGCCTTTGAATACAATAACCATGTCTCTGTCATTAGCAAATACAGTCATGGGTGGGAATTCACTCAAAAGGCATGGCACACTGGGAAATATGCAAATAAGGTAGAATACATTCTCAAGTTGAATTGTATGTTCACTCAACCTAAAATTAAAAGTTGACTGAACTTACAATTCAGAATGTTTGTTGGTTCAGCTAATATGCCCAAAATGTTGAGCAAACTAGAAATCGTATTTCAGCTGGTTGCCTTGATATTTTAAGTTGAATCAACCAATCTTTTTCCTCAGTGTACCCATCACCTCCCTTAACACCTCATCAACACTTCCCCACCAAGCCTTGCCCAATACCACCTTATATTCTCTCTCTCTCTCTCTCTCTCTGTCTCTCTCTCTCTCTCGCCCTCTCTCAGCAGACCATAGCGGCTGCTAAATGAACTCATTAGATATGTTTAATAGCTATAGATGGGGATTAGCCTAGCTTGTCACGCTGTGGAAATCAGGCCATGCTGAATCAGCGGGGCAGCACTGCCACGCTATGCTAATGGTGGCAGCTAGCATACGCTAACATAACATTGTGTTTTATACTGGAGAGACCTAGCATAAGCTAACATACAGTGCCTTCGGAAAGTATTCAGACCCCTTGACTTTTTCCACATTTTGTTATGTTACAGCCTTATTCTAAAATTGATTATATAAATAAAAAATCCTCAGTAGTCTACATACAATACCCCATAATAACAAAGCAAAAACAGTTTTTTTGAAATGTTTGCTAATTTATAAAAAATTAAAACAGAAATACCTTATTTACATAAGTATACAGACCCTTTGCTATGAGAATCGAAATTGAGCTCAGGTGCATCCTGTCTCCATTGATCATCCTGGAGATGTTTGGAGTCCACCTGTGGTAAATTCAATTGATTTGACATTATTTGGAAAGGCACACACCTGTCTATATAAGGTCCCACAGTTGACAATGCATGTTAGAGCAGAAACCAAGCCATTTGGTTGAAGGAATTGTCCATAGAGCTCCCAGACAGGATTGTGTCGAGGCACAGATCTGGGGAAGGGTACTAAAATATTTCTGAAGCATTAAAGGTCCCCAAGAACACAGTGGTCTTCGTCATTCTTAAATGGAAGAAGTTTGGAACCACCAAGACTCTTCCTGGAGCTGGCCGCCCGGCCAAACTGTGCAATCGGAAGGCCCTTGGTAAAGAACCCGAAGGTCACTCTGACAGCGCTTCAGAGATGGGAGAACCTTCCAGAAGGACAACCATCTCTGCAGCACTCCACCAGTCAGGCCTTTATGGTAGAGTGGCCAAAAGGAAGCCACTCCTCAGTAAAAGGCACATGACAGCCCACGTGGAGTTTCCCAAAAGCCACCTAAAGACTCTCCGACCATGAGAAACAAGATTCTCTAGTCTGATGAAACCAAGATTGAACTCTTTGGCCTGAATGCCAAGCGTCACGTCTGGAGGAAACCTGGCATTATCCCTACGGTGAATTATGGTGGTGGCAGCATCATGCTGTGGGGATGTTTTTCAGCAGCAGGGACTGAGAGACTATTCAGGATTGAGGCAAAGATTAACGGAGCGAAGTACAGAGAGATCCTTGATGAAAACCTGCCCCAGAGCACTCAGGACCTCAATCTGGGGGCGAAGGTTCAACAGGACAATGACACTAAGCACACAGCCAAGACAAAGAAGGAGTGGCTTTGAGACAAGTCTCTGAATGTCCTTGAGTGCCCCAGCCAGAGCTCGGATTGAACACGATCGAACATCTCTGGAGAGACCTGAAAATAGCTGTGCAGCAACGCTCCCCATCCAACCTGAAGAGCTTGAGAGGATCTTCAGATAAGAATGGGAGAAGCTTGTAGCGTCATACCCAAGAAGACTCAAGGCTGTAATCGCTGCCAAAGGTGCTACAACAAAGTACTGAGTAAAGGGTCTGAATAATTATGTACATTTGATATTTCAGTTTTTTATTTTTTATAAATTTGCAAAAATGTCTAAAAACCTGTTTTTGCTTTGTCATCATGGGGTATTGTGTGTAGACTGATGAGGGGAAAAAACGATTTAATCAATTTTTGAATAAGACTGTAACGTAACAAAATGTGAAAAAATTCAAGGGGTCTGTGACGATCGTCAAAAGGTGTAGACCAAGGTGCAGCGTGGTAAGTGCTCATATTTCTTTATTGTAACTCAGAACACTAAAACAAAATAATAAACAACGAAAAACGAACGTCACGTTCTGCAGGCTTACTGAGCTGTACAAAAACAAGATCCCACACGGAAGGAGGGAAAAAGGGCTGCCTAAGTATGATTCCTAATCAGAGACAACGATAGACAGCTGCCTCTGATTAGGAATCATACTCGGCTCAACACAAAGAAATAGAAAACATAGAACAGAACATAGAAATACCCCAACCTAGATTGCCCACCCCATATCACACCCTGACCTAACCAAACTAGAGGAAATAAAACGTCTCTCTAAGGTCAGGGCATGACAGGGTCTGAATACTTTCCGAATGCGCTGCACCATTATGTTTTACTCTGGAGAGAGCTAGCGTAAGCTAACAGGATATTTTACATTGGTATTCTGCTCCACATGCTACCCGGAGGCCTATAAGACCCTATTATCCATAACAACTCCTATTACATCTAATATTCCTTATAAATAGTTTTGTATACAAATTATAAAATATACAGTAAAAATACACATAAATCCTTCCTCCAAATTACATATTTTCATTTGCATAAAAAAATGCCTCAGAGCTGAAGACCCACACTGATTCTGCATCCACCACTAAATGATGTAACGTGAAGCAATGCTCCTATGATTTTACAGACCATATACAAAGAGTAAAAACTTTCAAAGGACTATAGCCAGTAACCGAAAGGTTGCAGGTTCGAATACCCTAGCCGACAATGTGAAAAATCTGTTGGTGTCCTTGAGCAAGGCACTTAACCCTAATTTTCTCCAGGGGTGCTGTTACTATGGCTGACCCTGTAGAACAACACATTTCACTGCACCTATCCAGTGTATGTGACAATACAACCTCTTAATTTTTCTACCAAGTTTTAACACTTTGTGTTGTGCGGTCTATGAATGAGAGACATTTGTATAGAGACGAGCACAAAACCTCCTGCTAACCCTGAGATGAAGGACACCCAGTCAGTGTACCCTGCTATGTTACCCTGCTTAGAGTGGAAGGCATGACTATGGATTTATGTCTCTTTAAATGGAACTCATACCTAGCTGAAGGGAGGGAGAGAGGGATGGAGGGAGAGGAACAGATATTTAAGGATAAGTTTTCTTCCCTCCGTCAGACTGTCAAAGAGGCGCACAGTGGAGAGAGAGAGAAAAATGGAGAGAGAAAGATGGGGAGAGAGAGCGGAAAAATGGAGAGAGAAAAGGAGCAGGTACAATACAATAATGACTTCTCCAAACTTCTAACAGCCTAGAGGACAATGATAAACCATAATGAGTGTGTTTTTCATTTCAGCTTGCTCTACATTTCACTGCCTCGCTTTTCTCTCTCTCTCTCTCTCTCTCTCTCTCTTTTGTCTCTCTCTTTCTGTCTCACTATCTGTTTCTGTCTCTCTTTTTTAGCTTGCTGTCTAACTATCCTGTCTGCCTGTCTGTCGGCCCGCCCCTCCATCCTTCCTTCCATCCGTCTGTTTGTCTGTCTCACTTCCCAATCTCCCTCTGTCTTTTTCTCCCTCCTGCTCTCCCTCCTTACTCTCTCTCCTTCCATCCATCTCCCTCTCTCTTGGTCAGTGTCTATGATGAGTCAGATAGATAGAGAGTGCTTTAACTACCTCAGTGTGGTTTGATCTATAATTCATCTCTACAGGGGTTCCTATACTGAAGACTCTCTCCCTCCTTCTGAAGACACACCACTCTGCAGGGGGGAGTGGGGTTGAGAGGTGGGGAGGAGTGAGGGGGTGAAAATTGCCACTCCAGTTTGTCTCATCCAAAAACTACTCAGGTTTCTCCTCTTCTCTTTTCTCTCCATCTCTCTCTCTCTCTCTCTCTCTCTCTCTCTCTCTCAATTCAATTCAAAGGGCTTTACTAGCATGGGAAACATATGTTTACATTGCCAAAGCAAGTGAAATAGATAATAAACAAAAGTGAAATAAGCAATCAAAAATTAACAGTAAACATTACACTCACAAGTTTTAAAGGAATAGACACATTTAAAATGTAAAATTATTCATGTCATTCTCTCTCCTTCTCTCTCTCTCTCTCTCTCTCTCTTGCTCTTTCTCTCTCTCTCTCTGTCCATCTCACTTCTGTATTCTGCATTCTCTCAGCTTCCAGCAACTCTGATGTTCTCCATGACTCGTTGAAAAATGTTGATTGATTCATATACGTGAATCCCATTTAGATTCACAATGTGTGATGCTTCAAAACATCTATGTTTTAATTGGCTGCCTCAAAGGAATGTATTAACACAACCTGGTGATTTGTCACAGAGGGTGTCACGCGGAAAGAAATCCTGTTTGTTTGTGTGTTTGTTTATTTGTTTGTTTGTTGATGTTTATAATTGAGGCGCTGACTAGGCTTGCTCACCCACCACCAAAAACAAACATGATTGTTTAGTTACGGCCAGCTGGTTGCAATGGCGACAGAGATGGAGGGACTGTGTGGAGGAGGAAGAGAAGGAGAAGAGATAGAGAGGAAGGATTGTAAGGAGAAGGAGGGATGCGGGATGAGCGAGTTATAGAGTGATCGGACTCCATAGTGTTGGTAGCCAGTCCCTTGGTTTTAGAGGTCTGTGAAGGGGAAGAGAAAAGGGACATTTTTGTAGCAGGAGACTAATGTGTCTTAGTTCAGGCAATCCCTTACAAAAAACACGACATTTGTAGTTTCATATGTGTGTTTTTTCTCTCTCTACCCCAGAGTAGTGGGTAGAGAGGAAAAGAGAGAGTGATGGAGTGAGAGGTGATGGAAGAGAGGAGGAGAGATTAATTGAGACAGAGTGGGACAGAGAGAGGAAGAGAAAAAGAGAGTGAGGAGGAATGAGAGAAGTGAGGAGGAATGAAGGAGATTAAGTGAGGAGGAATGGGAGAATGGAAGCCATATTAGAGAGAGAGAGAATAAAGGAGAGCGATGATGTGAGAGATAGATAGAGTGAGAGATTGAAGTGGAGGATGTATAATGATAAATCACTTGAATGGGGCCAGGGACTTGAGTGTGCTTTAGTATACAGCCCTGGATTTGGAATACATCCAACTGTATATATTGGGGGGGCTATGAACTCTACATATGTAATGCTAAACATGTATGGAGTGCCAATTTCACAGAAACATTTTATCGTACCGGGTTTACTTACAATGGTATGGATTTACTTATGATTGTCACACAATATTTTGTTGATTCAGCATCATTACTTGAATGCACTATTTGACATACCCATCTGCTAATTGACTCAAGTGTAAACCTGTTTTGAAGGTTCCATAATGTTTATGTGATTGCCCGCTACCCCCAGCAAGCATCCCTGAGATGTAGGCTACCCAGTTCCCCACTACCCCCAGCCAGTATCCCTGAGATGTAGGCTACCCAGTCCCCCACTACCCCCAGCCAGTATCCCTGAGATGTAGGCTACCCAGTCCCCCACTACCCCCAGCCAGTATCCCTGAGATGTAGGCTACCCAGTCCCCCACTACCCCCAGCCAGTATCCCTGAGATGTAGTCTACCCAGTCCCCCACTACCCCCAGCCAGTATCCCTGAGATGTAGTCTACCCAGTTCCCCACTACCCCCAGCCAGTATCCCTGAGATGTAGGCTACCCAGTCCCCCACTACCCCCAGCCAGCACCCCTGAGATGTAGGCTACCCAGTTCCCCACTACCCCCAGCCAGCACCCCTGAGATGTAGGCTACCCAGTCCCCCACTACCCCCAGCCAGTATCCCTGAGATGTAGACTACCCAGTCCCCCACTACCCCCAGCCAGTATCCCTGAGATGTAGTCTACCCAGTTCCCCAATACCCCCAGCCAGTATCCCTGAGATGTAGTCTACCCAGTCCCCCACTACCCCCAGCCAGCACCCCTGAGATGTAGGCTACCCAGTTCCCAACTACCCCCAGCCAGTGTCCCTGAGATGTAGGCTACCCAGTTCCCCACTACCCCCAGCCAGTATCCCTGAGATGTAGACTACCCAGTTCCCCACTACCCCCAGCCAGTGTCCCTGAGATGGAGTCTACCCAGTTCCCCACTACCCCCAGCCAGTATCCCTGAGATGTAGCTACCCAGTTCCCCACTACCCCCAGCCAGTATCCCTGAGATGTAGGCTACCCAGTTCCCCACTACCCCCAGCCAGTATCCCTGAGATGTAGGCTACCCAGTTCCCCACTACCCCCAGCCAGTATCCCTGAGATGTAGACTACCCAGTCCCCCACTACCCCCAGCCAGTATCCCTGAGATGTAGGCTACCCAGTTCCCCACTACCCCCAGCCAGTATCCCTGAGATGTAGGCTACCCAGTCCCCCACTACCCCCAGCCAGTATCCCTGAGATGTAGGCTACCCAGTTCCCCACTACCCTCAGCCAGTATCCCTGAGATGTAGGCTACCCAGTTCCCCACTACCCCCAGCCAGTATCCCTGAGATGTAGTCTACCCAGTTCCCCACTACCCCCAGCCAGTATCCCTGAGATGTAGTCTACCCAGTCCCCCACTACCCCCAGCCAGTATCCCTGAGATGTAGACTACCCAGTTCCCCACTACCCCCAGCCAGCACCCCTGAGATGTAGACTACCCAGTTCCCCACTACCCCCAGCCAGTATCCCTGAGATGTAGTCTACCCAGTCCCCCACTACCCCCAGCCAGTATCCCTGAGATGTAGGCTACCCAGTTCCCCACTACCCCCAGCCAGTATCTCTGAGATGTAGGCTACCCAGTCCCCCACTACCCTCAGCCAGCACCCCTGAGATGTAGACTACCCAGTCCCCCACTACCCCCAGCCAGCACCCCTGAGATGTAGACTACCCAGTCCCCCACTACCCCCAGCCAGCACCCCTGAGATGTAGACTACCCAGTCCCACACTACCACAACTCCCGCAACACTCCTACAGGCGTACACTGTAGCATAGAAGCAGACAATGAGACTCAGGCCCCAGTATGTAGCATTAGACAGTGAGACTCAGACCCCAGTATGCAGCGTCAGACAGTGAGACTCAGACCCCAGTATGTAGCGTCAGACAGTGAGACTCAGACCCCAGTATGCAGCATCAGACAGTGAGACTCAGACCCCAGTATGCAGCGTCAGACAGTGAGACTCAGACCCCAGTATGCAGCATCAGTCAGTGAGACTCAGACCCCAGTATGCAGCATCAGACAGTGAGACTCAGACCCCAGTATGTAGCATCAGACAGGGAGACTCAGACCCCAGTATGCAGCATCAGACAGTGAGACTCAGACCCCAGTATGCAGCATCAGACAGTGAGACTCAGACCCCAGTATGTAGCATCAGACAGGGAGACTCAGACCCCAGTATGCAGCATCAGACAGTGAGACTCAGACCCCAGTATGCAGCATCAGACAGTGAGACTCAGACCCCAGTATGCAGCATCAGACAGTGAGACTCAGACCCCAGTATGCAGCATCAGACAATGAGACTCAGACCCCAGTATGTAGCATCAGACAGTGAGACTCAGACCCCAGTATGCAGCATCAGACAGCAGTGTGATAAAGAGCCCTGGAGATAACAGGATGGATGTGTGATTTTAGTCCCCTGCAGTAGTAACATCAGGTTCTGGATCAGATCTGCTCTCATTTCCCCCTACTTCTCCATCCTCCATATATTAGTCGCTCCATCTCTCCCCTCTGACAGCCCTGCTGCTCCTTATCTGAGTCACTCCGCTGTATGTCAGTGGGGGGTGTCACGTTATCTACATCAGCCCTCCTATCATGTTATTTTGTGTTCAAATTAGACTGAGGTGTGTGTTGACTGACTGACGGTGTCCTTGTGGCCTCTCCCTATGGGGCTAGAGCAGAGTCAGAGGGTATCTGTGTGTTACAAATCTGACAGGACATTTAGTCTTCCTGAGACCTCTCACACACCCCGAGTGCCCTTCTATCTCCCCTACTACCCTCTCTTCATCACACCCTGAATGCCCTTCTATCTCCCCTACTACCCTCTCTTCATCACACCCTGAATGCCCTTCTATCTCCCCTACTACGCTCTCTTCATCACACCCTGAATGCCCTTCTATCTCCCCTACTACCCTCTCTTCATCACACCCTGAATGCCCTTCTATCTCCCCTACTACCCTCTCTTCATCACACCCTGAATGCCCTTCTATCTCCCCTACTACCCTCTCTTCATCACACCCTGAATGCCCTTCTATCTCCCCTACTACGCTCTCTTCATCACACCCTGAATGCCCTTCTATCTCCCCTACTACCCTCTCTTCATCACACCCTGAATGCCCTTCTATCTCCCCTACTACGGTCTCTTCATCACACCCTGAATGCCCTTCTATCTCCCCTACTACCCTCTCTTCATCACACCCTGAATGCCCTTCTATCTCCCCTACTACCCTCTCTTCATCACACCCTGAATGCCCTTCTATCTCCCCTACTACCCTCTCTTCATCACACCCTGAATGCCCTTCTATCTCCCCTACTACGCTCTCTTCATCACACCCTGAATGCCCTTCTATCTCCCCTACTACGCTCTCTTCATCACACCCTGAATGTCCTTCTATCTCCCCTACTACGCTCTCTTCATCACACCCTGAATGCCCTTCTATCTCCCCTACTACCCTCTCTTCATCACACCCTGAATGCCCTTCTATCTCCCCTACTACGCTCTCTTCATCACACCCTGAATGTCCTTCTATCTCCCCTACTACGCTCTCTTCATCACACCCTGAATGCCCTTCTATCTCCCCTACTACCCTCTCTTCATCACACCCTGAATGCCCTTCTATCTCCCCTACTACCCTCTCTTCATCACACCCTGAATGCCCTTCTATCTCCCCTACTACGCTCTCTTCATCACACCCTGAATGCCCTTCTATCTCCCCTACTACGCTCTCTTCATCACACCCTGAATGCCCTTCTATCTCCCCTACTACCCTCTCTTCATCACACCCTGAATGCCCTTCTATCTCCCCTACTACCCTCTCTTCATCACACCCTGAATGCCCTTCTATCTCCCCTACTACCCTCTCTTCATCACACCCTGAATGCCCTTCTGTCTCCCCTACTACGCTCTCTTCATCACACCCTGAATGCCCTTCTAACTCCCCTACTACCCTCTCTTCATCACACCCTGAATGCCCTTCTATCTCCCCGACTACGCTCTCTTCATCACACCCTGAATGCCCTTCTATCTCCCCTACTACGCTCTCTTCATCACACCCTGAATGCCCTCAATGTCCGTTGGTGCGTGTGAGTACCTGTACTGTGTGTTTTGGGCTTTCGTGCCCTTGTGGATTGTTCAGATGATTACGGGTCTCGTCCAGTGTGTTAATCATTGTGCGCGTGTGTTATTTATTCGAGGTACTCCTCGCTCTTTTGTTTGGGTTGCAACCCTGTGTTTTTGTTATGTGTTTGTTTGGTCTTCGTCCCCGTGCCTTTACACGGCACGCCATAATTTGGGCTTCATAAAAAATCCTATTACGCATTCCTGCGTCTGTCTCCCGATCCTTCATGCCAAAGTGACACTTTCATCCTGGTCTCCAGCGGGAATCAAACCCACAACCCTGGTGTTGCAACCGCCATGCTCTACCAACTGAGCTACACAGGACCATTAGCTAAGAGTAAAAGCACAACACGCGCGCGCGCACACACACACACACACACACACACACACACACACACACACACACACTGAGCTCAACCTGTGTAATTGAAAAATGGTACATGTGAAGATTAAGTGCAGCTTCTCCCACTGAGGTGTGTGTGTACATGTACGAACGTGTGTGTGTTTGTCCGTGTGTGAGTCAGTTTACTCTTTATCAGTCCACAGAAAACACCCCACCTCTGGCTGGAAGCATTATACATTTACATTTTAGTCATTTAGCAGACACTCTTATCCAGAGCGACTTACAGTAGTGAATGCAAACATTTCATTTCATGCATTTTTTTTTTTTTTGGACTGGCCCCCCGTGGGAATCAAACACACAACCCTGGCATTGCACACACCATGCTGGCGTTGCAAACACCATGCTCTACCAACTGAGCCACAGGAAATACTTTTTAGCTCTGGAAACTTTTTCCTTAACCTCTCTCCTCTCATCATTCATTTCAATGTGAGAATGCCCCAAAACAGAAAAATGAAGGCTTGAATATCAAGCAATGTGTTTTTAGTGATTAACAACAGGACCCTGGTCAGTGAAGGACTGAGAGAGAGCCAGGCACAGCTGTCAAACTGAGCATCATGGTCATTAAACATCTGTACATCTACTGACCTCTAGTCCTTCATCTCACCACTCGCCAGCACTGTTCCCACTCCGGGACGGGAGAGAGTGTGTGTGTGTGTGTGCGCGCGTGTGTGTGTGTGTGTGTGTGTGTGTGTGTGTGTGCCATGCCTCATCCAAACCATGCTAGAAATCATTTGTGTGTAGCAAAGACAGAGTGAACATCTGCACAGCTGTACCCACTGGAAAGTGAGCCAAACACATGGGGTCAGCATAATAGTGTGACTCTTACTAAATGACAAGGTGGATTGAAGAGGCAGCCTGGCTAATGATCAGAGACAAATAGGTAAATCTAGAGGGTTGATTCATGCTAGGTTGTGCTGAGACAAGCACAACTTGGCAGTGTCAAATTCAGCCTAAGTCAGTGTAGAGTGAAATTACAAATAGACCCATTCCATTTCTATAATGTTAACCACATGACAGTTGCAGATGATATCCCTACAAGCAGCCTCTAAAGCCTTTCTATGTAGTAACTGTACTGGAAGTCACGTTGGATAACATTACAATGTCTAATGTAGTGGCGCTGATACAATTCTAATGTGCAGTGCTGTGTTGAATGCTGCTGAGACTGACTCCTTAGTTAAAGCTCTGGTTGTGATATCCACACAGGGGGGTTAGAACTGAGCCATAGGGACATCTGGGGAACCAGCAGGAGACTGGGGCTGATGTGCCAGCCACCAGCTCTGTAGTCATATACCTCTCTGCATCCCTTTGCTGGCTGTCAGAAGAAGCTAAGCAGGGTTGGGGCAATCCTTGGATGGGAGACCAGATGCTGCTGGAAGTGGAAACTCAAACGATGAAGAGCAGTGACTGCTTTAAAATGCCCATGCTGTCACAGAAGTGATCATTGTGAAAGATTGGAAGGACTCCCTCTAGTGATTAGAACTATACCTTACAATGATGTGCACACTACTACACAGGTGGTTGGTGGCACCTTAATTGGGGAGGACGGGCTCGTGGTAATGGCTGGAGTAGAATGAGTGGCATGTTATCAAATACATCAAATGTGTTTGATGCCATTCCATTTGCTCTGTTCCAGCCATTATTATGAGCCGTCCTCCTCTCAGCAGCCTCCACTGGTCTACTAGGGCTGTGGTGGCCCTTGCGTTTTGTCAGCTAGTACTGTCATGCAAATAACTGCCGGTCTCACGTTAATTGACCGTTTATTAACATAAAAAGGTTTAGGATCTCCAGGCTTCCACGCATAGCGTACAAACCTTTGAACCTCTTCATTTTAAAAGTCTAATAAATCCATTTAATATAGCCTACACCATCACAATAAATCCATCATTTATGCAACTTTAGTTGTGATACAAACCTTAGGCTATGCGTTTTGATTTGTAATACCTTCTAAGGCTACATGATGCCACTCTAATGGTGATATGAAAAAAGTCACATGAAAAGCATGCGCTCTGCTCTGTTTCACACACTTCATCAGTCTCTCATTCCACCCCATCAGACTATTTTCAACGTAATCTGGTCTTTACATATAGCCGACTAATAAATATATTTTTTAATGGCCCACAACAAAACATGTCATTTGTAGCCTGCACTCGAATATCGAATGGAGGAAATGCTTCCCACGGTTACGTTTTAATATGCCAGGTAGGCTACACCGGTTGTAAAGTGGAATAATGTGCTAATTTTAAGAATTGAGGAATACCAATAGCAGCACCAGAAACCTGTTTTTGCACTGTATCTACAATACAAAATCCATGTGTATGTGTGTGTAGAGTGTTTGTCTTATCATGTGTAAGTGTGTGTCTGTGCCTGTGTGTGTGTCTCTTCACCGTCCCTGCTGTTCCATAAGGTGTATTTTTATCTGTTTTTAAAATCTGATTCTACTGCTTGCATCAGTTACCTGATGTGGAATAGAGTTCCATATAGTAATGGCTCTATATAGTACTCTGTGTCTCCCATAGTCTGTTCTGGACTTGGGGATTGTGAAGAGACCTCTGGTGGCATGTCTTGTGGGGTATGCATGGGTGTCTGAGCTGTGTGCCAGTAGTTTAAACAGACACCTCGGTGCATTCAGCATGTCAACACTTCTTGCAAAAACAAGTAGAGATGAAGTCAATCTCTCCTCCACTTTAAGCCATGAGAGATTGACATGCATATTATTAATGTTAGCTCTCCATGTACATTTAACCTCTCTAGTACATGTGGGACGAACTCGTCCCACCTACGTAACAGCCACTGAAATCCAGTGGCGCGATTTTTGAATCGTTAGAAATGCTATAACTTCA
>NW_021822817.1:72791-77791 GCF_901001165.1 Salmo trutta | reverse complement strand
TTTGGGTTTTGTGGATGGTTCATTTCTGTTTAGTGTTGCTAACCTGACAGAACTGTTTGGCTGTCAGTTTTTGTTTCTTTGTTTATGTGTTCTCAGTACAATAAATACATAATGAGCACTCAACACACTGCGCCTTGGTCTACTCCCTGCAACAGCCGTTACAGAACCACCCACCACAAGAAGACCAAGCAGCGTGGATTGGAGCATCGGGGAGAAGGATGGACATGGAAGTCGGAACGTCGACTCTGGGAGGACAAGTTAAGGGAGCTACAGGAGCCTGAGAGGCAGCCCCCCCCAAAATGGGGGGGGGGGGGCACACGGGGAGTTGGGGTAAGTCAGGTTGGAGACCTGAGCCAACTCCCCGTGCTTATTATGGGGAGTGAAGGATCAAGCAAGCACCCTGTTATGCTGAGTTACACAATGTGTCACCGGTGCGCAGCTATAGCCCGGTGCGGTC
Source organism: Salmo trutta (assembly GCF_901001165.1). Lineage (NCBI taxonomy): Eukaryota > Metazoa > Chordata > Actinopteri > Salmoniformes > Salmonidae > Salmo > Salmo trutta. The sequence continues at coordinate 77,334 of NW_021822817.1, read as the reverse complement.
GATACGGGCTCCTCAGCGTTGCCGTGCTAGAGTTGGCACTCAGCCAGGGAGAAGTGCGCCGGCGCAGCACATCTGGCCACCAGTGCGTCTCCTAGGTCCAGCCTACCCTGCGCCTGCTCTACGCACGGCAGCCCAGTTCGCCCTGTGTCAGTGCTCCGCCCGTGCCGGGCAACAGTGACAACTCAGCCAGGACGGGTTGTGCAGGCCGTGTGCTCCAGACCTCCAGTGCATCTCCAGGACCCAGTCTATCCTGTGCCTGCTCCCAGAGCCAGGCCTCCTGCATGTCTCCCCAGCCTGGTGAGTCCTGTGCCTGCGCCCAGAGCCAGGCCTCCTGCAAGTCTCCCCAGCCTGGTGAGTCCTGTGCCTGCTCCCAGAGCCAGGCCTCCTGCATGTCTCTCCAGCCTGGTGAGTCCTGTGCCTGACTCCTGTCCAGAGCTGTCAGAGTCGCCCGCCTGTCCGGCGCTGCCAGAGTCGCCCGCCTGTCCGGCGCTGCCAGAGTCGCCCGCCTGTCCGGCGCTGCCAGAGTCGCCCGCCTGTCCGGAGCTGCCAGAGTCGCCCGCCTGTCCGGAGCTGCCAGAGTCGCCCGCCAGTCCGGAGCTGCCAGAGTCGCCCGCCAGTCCGGAGCTGCCAGAGTCGCCCGCCAGTCCGGAGCTGCCAGAGTCGCCCGCCAGTCCGGAGCTGCCAGAGTCGCCCGCCAGTCCGGAGCTGCCAGAGTCGCCCGCCTGTCCGGGGCCCGCTGCGAGGGTCCCCAGTCCGGGGTCGGCGGCGAGGGTCCCCACTCCAGAGGTGCCACCTAAGTGGGCCAAGCCGAAGGTGGAGCGGGGACCACTTCCCGCACCAGAGCCGCCGCCATAAGAAAGGCCCACCCGGACCCTCTCCTTTAGAGTCAGGTTTTGCGGCCGGAGTCCGCACCTTTTGGGGGGGGGGTACTGTCATGCCCTGGCCATAGAGAGGGTTTTGTTCTCTATTTTGGTTAGGCCAGGGTGTGACTAGGGTGGGCATTCTATGTCCTTTTTTCTATGTTTTGTATTTCTTTGTTTTGGCCAGGTATGGTTCTCAATCAGGGACAGCTGTATGTCGTTGTCTCTGATTGGGAGCCATACTTAGGCAGCCTATTTTCCTTTGGGTTTTATGGGTGGTTAATTTCTGTTTAGTGTTGCTAACCTGACAGAACTGTTTGGCTGTCGGTTTTTGTTTCTTTGTTTATGTGTTCTCAGTACAATAAATACATAATGAGCACTCAACACGCTGCGCTTTGGTCTACTCCCTGCAACAGTAGTTGCATAAATACCCATATAGATAGCTATTCATGTTTATTTTTCCCCATAAAAAAATCTGCCTAGGTGGAACTGTTGCTGTTAAAATACAATAAATAATTTTCATTCTGAACTGGAATAAACTGATTGATCACATCACACAGATGTATAACAGAACACTGTTTCTGATAGTGAAACCCTAGTAACAGTACAGATGAAAAATGATCAGGCCTACTGTACATCTTACTGTATAAAGTATTGTTGAAAAGTCTAGGTTGGAACTGTAGCTGTTAAAATACAATAAATATGTTTTATGCTGTACTGCAATAAACTGATTGCTCAAATCACACAGGTTGAAGTTTTCAACAAGCATGTCTATTCTGGGCACTGTCATGCTCAGCATTCAGTCTGTTTCTGTACTTGTTTTTTAAGTATGCCAGAGTTGAGAACCCTGACTCGCATAGGTAAATGGTGCCAAACTGGATCAGAACATCTACTGCTGTCACGTCCTGACCATAGAAAGCTTTTATTTCTATGGTAGAGTAGGTCAGGGTGTGACTAGGGGGTTGTTCTAGTTTATATTTTCTATGTGGGGTTCTAGGTTCATTTTTCTATGTTGGTGATTTGTATGATTCCCAATTAGAGGCAGCTGGTTATCGTTGTCTCTAATTGGGGATCATACTTAAGTAGCATTTTTCCACCTGTGGGTTATGGGATATTCTTTATGTTTTGAGTAGTGCATGTTGCACCGCTGTAGTCACGGTTCGTTGTTAGTTTATTGTTTATTTGTTTTTTGTCTTTGCTTAGTTTCAATTTCTAATAAATAATGTGGAACTCAACATTCGCTGCGCCTTGGTCCAACCATCATTATTACGACGAACGTGACAGAATATCCAATCAAACCAGGACCAAGCAGCGGGTTCACCAGGTGAAGGATTTATGGACATGGGAAGGAGATAATGGAGGACAGCGATGACGACAGGGTTCGCGGCTACAGAAAGCCGAAGGACAACCCTAAGTTTTTTTTTGGGGGGGGGGGGGGCACATGGAGCTGGCGACTGAGCAGAGGAAGGAGCCAGAGACTGTCAGGGAGGCAATGGCGAAGTTGGGAGAGAGTGAATTGAAAGAGATGTTGTGCAAGTGTGTTCTGCTCAACATCTGGCCAGAGGATCCGGTTAGCAGTCTGGTGCAACCTGTGCCAGTTCCACGTTTCTGGCCTCAAGGGCTCCTCTCCAGTCCGGTACGTCATGTGCCTGCTCCTCGCACTCTCCCTCAAGTGCGCCTTCCCAGTCCGGTGCGTCCTGTCTGTGCCTGCTCCTCGCACTCTCCCTCAAATGCGCCTTCCCAGTCCGGTGCGTCCTGTGCCTGTTCCTCGCACTTTCCCTCAAGTGCGCTTCCACAGCCCAGTACGTCCTGTGCCTGCTCCTCGCACTCCCCTCAAGTGCTCCTTCCCAGTCAGGCACGTCCTGTGCCTGCTCCTCGCACTCTCCCAGAAGTGCGTGTTCCCAGTCAGGTACGTCCTGCACCTGCTCCCCGCACTCGCCCTGAAGTGTGTGTCCCCAGTCTGGCGCCTCCTGTGCCGGCTATACGCACCAGGTCTCCAGTGCGCCTTCACAGCCCAGTACGTCCTGTGTACGTCCTGCACTTGCCGTGCGAAGGTGGTCTTCTGTCCAGGACACGTTGTACCAGCTCTATGCTCCAGATCTCCAGTGCGCCTTCACAGCCCAGTGCGTCCTGTTCCAGCTCCACGCACCAGGCCTCCAGTGCGCCTTTCCAGTCCAGAGCTTCCGGAGACAGTTCCCGGTCCAGAGCTTCCGGTGACAGTACCCAGTCCAGAGCTTCCGGCGACAGTACCCAGTCCAGAGCTTCTGGCGACAGTACCCAGTCCAGAGCTTCCGGCGACAGTACCCAGTCCAGAGCTTCCGGCGACAGTACCCAGTCCAGAGCTTCCGGCGACAGTACCCAGTCCAGAGCTTCCGGCGACAGTTTCCAGTCCAGAGCTTCCGGCGACGTTTCACAGTCCGGAACCTCCAATGACGTTTCACAGTCCGGAACCTCCAGAGACGGGCTACAGTCCGGAACCTCCTGAGACGGCCTACAGTCCGGAACCTCCTGAGACGGTCCACGGTCCGGAACCTCCTGAGACGGTCCACGGTCCGGAACCTCCAGCTCCATGGTCGGAGCGTTCCCCTGCGCCGATGCCCAGTCTAAGCACAGCGTCCAGTCCAGCTCCAAGGCCAGAGTCTTCTTTTGCGTTGGTGCCCAGTCCAGGCACCCCCGATGCTGGAGGATCCGCGGGATGAGTGGGTATTTCGTCCTGCACCAGAGCCACCACCGATACTAGACACCCCCCCTAACACTCCTTTTGGTTTCAGGTTTTGCGGCCCGGAGTCCGCACCTTTGGGGGGGTTACTGTCACGTCCTGACCAAAGAAAGATTTTATTTTCTATGGTAGAGTAGGTCAGGGCTTGACTGGGGGGTTGTTCTAGTTTATATTTTCTATGTGGGGTTCTAGGTTCCTTTTTCTATGTTTGGTGATTTGTATGACAGGCAAGGGTCAAAACCAGGAGGGAGGAGACTAGGGAAAAGCAGGAGCTGAGACAAAACACTGGTTGACTTGACAAAGAAGGCAAACTGGCAACAGACAAACAGAGAACACAGGTATAAGTACCCAGGGGATAATGGGCGACACCTGCAGGGGGTGGAGACAAGCACAAGGACAGGTGAAACAAATCAGGGTGTGACAAGGTTGTTGTTTGAAAGAGAAACTCACATCTACTACTATGAGAGATAGTACTCCCTTATTTCTGCTTATCATCCATCACCTGTTATAAAATGACAACAATCCCTTGCTAGCTGACTTACTCTTCCACTGTCGAAACACTGTTTCCTGAAGCATTCTGCCTGTTCTGAAAGAACTCCCTGGGTTTACCATCAAGCTGTGTATGTTTGGTCAGGATGTGTCATTTTATTAATTTGTTCGTTTTGAGAGACTCATGACTTAGCACTTCCCCACACAAAACACATTGTGGGCGCTCATCATTATTCTCAAAGTTTGTATGAAACCTCATCACTGTATTTGTGCTTCATGACGATTGAGCTCAGTCCAGAACTTGTGGCTAGCTTGAGTCCATTCGATTACAGTGGTGAGTGATGGCGAGTGGGAATGACAGTCAGTGGCTGACAGGTTATCATCTGCTGCTGAACAACAGTGCTTGCAGTGATCTTCACGAAACCACAGAAAAAAGATTAGGTAAACCGCGAAGCACACGGGCATCTCCTCTCCC
>NW_021822817.1:45000-72719 GCF_901001165.1 Salmo trutta | reverse complement strand
ACTGAGCAGAGGAAGGAGCCAGAGACTGTCAGGGAGGCACTGGCGAAGTTGGGAGAGAGTGAATTGAAGATGATGAATTGCTGTGTGCAAGTGTGTTCTGCTCACTCAACATCTGGCCAGAGGATCCGGTTTAGCAGTCTGGTGCAAACCTGTGCCAGTTCCACGTTTTCTGGCCTCAAGGGCTCCTCTCCAGTCCGGTACGTCATGTGCCTGCTCCTCGCACTCTCCCTCAAGTGCGCCTTCCCAGTCCGGTGCGTCCTGTCTGTGCCTGCTCCTCGCACTCTCCCTCAAATGCGCCTTCCCAGTCCGGTGCGTCCTGTGCCTGTTCCTCGCACTTTCCCTCAAGTGCGCTTCCACAGCCCAGTACGTCCTGTGCCTGCTCCTCGCACTCCCCTCAAGTGCTCCTTCCCAGTCAGGCACGTCCTGTGCCTGCTCCTCGCACTCTCCCAGAAGTGCGTGTTCCCAGTCAGGTACGTCCTGCACCTGCTCCCCGCACTCGCCCTGAAGTGTGTGTCCCCAGTCTGGCGCCTCCTGTGCCGGCTATACGCACCAGGTCTCCAGTGCGCCTTCACAGCCCAGTACGTCCTGTGTACGTCCTGCACTTGCCGTGCGAAGGTGGTCTTCTGTCCAGGACACGTTGTACCAGCTCTATGCTCCAGATCTCCAGTGCGCCTTCACAGCCCAGTGCGTCCTGTTCCAGCTCCACGCACCAGGCCTCCAGTGCGCCTTTCCAGTCCAGAGCTTCCGGAGACAGTTCCCGGTCCAGAGCTTCCGGTGACAGTACCCAGTCCAGAGCTTCCGGCGACAGTACCCAGTCCAGAGCTTCTGGCGACAGTACCCAGTCCAGAGCTTCCGGCGACAGTACCCAGTCCAGAGCTTCCGGCGACAGTACCCAGTCCAGAGCTTCCGGCGACAGTACCCAGTCCAGAGCTTCCGGCGACAGTTTCCAGTCCAGAGCTTCCGGCGACGTTTCACAGTCCGGAACCTCCAATGACGTTTCACAGTCCGGAACCTCCAGAGACGGGGCTACAGTCCGGAACCTCCTGAGACGGCCTACAGTCCGGAACCTCCTGAGACGGTCCACGGTCCGGAACCTCCTGAGACGGTCCACGGTCCGGAACCTCCAGCTCCATGGTCGGAGCGTTCCCCTGCGCCGATGCCCAGTCTAAGCACAGCGTCCAGTCCAGCTCCAAGGCCAGAGTCTTCTTTTGCGTTGGTGCCCAGTCCAGGCACCCCCGATGCTGGAGGATCCGCGGGATGAGTGGGTATTTCGTCCTGCACCAGAGCCACCACCGATACTAGACACCCCCCCTAACACTCCCTTTTGGTTTCAGGTTTTGCGGCCCGGAGTCCGCACCTTTGGGGGGGTTACTGTCACGTCCTGACCAAAGAAAGATTTTATTTTCTATGGTAGAGTAGGTCAGGGCGTGACTGGGGGGTTGTTCTAGTTTATATTTTCTATGTGGGGTTCTAGGTTCCTTTTTCTATGTTGGTGATTTGTATGACAGGCAAGGGTCAAAACCAGGAGGGAGAGACTAGGGAAAAGCAGGAGCTGAGACAAAACACTGGTTGACTTGACAAAGAAGGCAAACTGGCAACAGACAAACAGAGAACACAGGTATAAGTACCCAGGGGATAATGGGCGACACCTGCAGGGGGTGGAGACAAGCACAAGGACAGGTGAAACAAATCAGGGTGTGACAAGGTTGTTGTTTGAAAGAGAAACTCACATCTACTACTATGAGAGATAGTACTCCCTTATTTCTGCTTATCATCCATCACCTGTTATAAAATGACAACAATCCCTTGCTAGCTGACTTACTCTTCCACTGTCGAAACACTGTTTCCTGAAGCATTCTGCCTGTTCTGAAAGAACTCCCTGGGTTTACCATCAAGCTGTGTATGTTTGGTCAGGATGTGTCATTTTATTAATTTGTTCGTTTTGAGAGACTCATGACTTAGCACTTCCCCACACAAAACACATTGTGGGCGCTCATCATTATTTCTCAAAGTTTGTATGAAACCTCATCACTGTATTTGTGCTTCATGACGATTGAGCTCAGTCAGAACTTGTGGCTAGCTTGAGTCCATTCGATTACAGTGGTGAGTGATGGCGAGTGGGAATGACAAGTCAGTGGCTGACAGGTTATCATCTGCTGCTGAACAACAGTGCTGCAGTGATCTTCAAGAAAACCACAGAAAAAAGATTAGGTAAACCGCGAAGCACACGGGCATCTCCCTCTCCCAATCGCGCAGCTGCCAAACTGAGCAGAGACCGCTGCTAAGCAGAGAGCGCACTGAACAGTGAGCGCAGTTGCACTTGGCCAAATCAATTCCAGTAATGAATGAAATAATTATATATTTACTCTGACACGTTGCGACCCACCATTAACCGGTCCGCGACCCATTTTGTGTTGCGACCCAAGAAAGGCTGATCTAGACCAATGACATCTTTCCACACTATTTTTGAGTGAACGAGGACAGGAACTTGACCATGTAAACAAAGGCAGCCAAACAGGTAGAATAAAGGAGAACGATAGAGTGATGGAAAGGAAAGAGCAGAAGTGACAGAGAGACGGGGTGAAAGGAATGTGGAGGAAAGGTTGACAGGCAGAAATGTCAACATCTGGTGAAGGAAATACCAGAGGACTGAGAAATAAAGAGAGGCAGCTTGGGAAGGTCACTGAAGGACAGAATATAGTGTCAAAAGAAAAGTAAATGAAAAGAGGAGAGAGAGAGGGAGAGATGGTAAGAGGGAAAGAGAGAGAGATGACCCAGATCGGGTCTAACCCTAGCCTATTCCGATGCCACACATGGCACGCATATCCCCAAAATCCTCCCAGAATCATCTGGGGACCAATGTCCTTCAACCGTGGCTCTCCTCAGAGAATGTCATTAATCACGCTGTCACAATTAGACTAGAGAGAGAGAGACAGGGAGAAGAGAAATACAGGGAGTGAGGGACACACAGAGAGAGAGAGGGAGCAACAGGGACAAAGAGAGAGAGAGAGAGAGGGAGAATCAGGGACAGAGAGGGAGAGAGAGGGAGCATCAGGGACAAAGAGAGAGAGAGGGGGAGCATCAGGGACAAAGAGAGAGAGAGAAGGATCATCAGGGACAGAGAGAGAGAGAGAGAGAGGGATCATCAGGGACAGAGAGAGAGAGAGAGGGATCATCAGGGACAGAGAGAGAGGGATCATCAGGGACAGAGAGAGAGAGGGATCATCAGGGACAGAGAGAGAGAGGGATCATCAGGGACAGAGAGAGAGAGGGATCATCAGGGACAGAGAGAGAGAGGGATCATCAGGGACAGAGAGAGAGGGATCATCAGGGACAGAGAGAGAGGGATCATCAGGGACAGAGAGAGAGAGAGAGAGATCATCAGGGACAGAGAGAGAGGGATCATCAGGGACAGAGAGAGAGAAAGAGGGATCATCAGGGACAGAGAGAGAGGGATCATCAGGGACAGAGAGAGAGAGAGAGAGAGAGGGATCATCAGGGACAGAGAGAAAGGGAGAGAGAGGGATCATCAGGGACAGAGAGAAAGGGAGAGAGAGGGATCATCAGGGACAGAGAGAGAGGGATCATCAGGGACAGAGAGAGAGGGATCATCAGGGACAGAGAGAAAGGGAGAGAGAGGGATCATCAGGGAGAGAGAGGGATCATCAGGGACAGAGAGAGAGAGAGAGAGAGGGATCATCAGGGACAGAGAGAGAGGGATCATCAGGGACAGAGAGAGAGGGGATCATCAGGGACAGAGAGAGAGGGATCATCAGGGACAGAGAGAGAGAGGGATCATCAGGGACAGAGAGAGAGGGATCATCAGGGACAGAGAGAGAGGGATCATCAGGGACAGAGAGAGAGAGAGAGAGAGGGATCATCAGGGACAGAGAGAGAGGGATCATCAGGGACAGAGAGAGAGGGATCATCAGGGACAGAGAGAGAGAGATCATCAGGGACAGAGAGAGAGAGAGAGAGAGAGAGGGATCATCAGGGACAGAGAGAGAGAGAGAGAGAGAGGATCATCAGGGACAGAGAGAGAGTGATCATCAGGGACAGAGAGAGAGAGAGAGGGATCATCAGGGACAGAGAGAGAGAGAGAGGGATCATCAGGGACAGAGAGAGAGAGAGAGAGGGATCATCAGGGACAGAGAGAGAGAGTGAGAGAGGGATCATCAGGGACAGAGAGAGAGAGAGAGAGAGGGATCATCAGGGACAGAGAGAGAGAGAGAGAGAGAGAGAGAGAGAGAGAGAGGGATCATCAGGGACAGAGAGAGAGAGAGAGAGGGGGATCATCAGGGACAGAGAGAGAGAGTGAGAGAGGGATCATCAGGGACAGAGAGAGAGAGAGGGATCATCAGGGACAGAGAGAGAGGGATCATCAGGGACAGAGAGAGAGAGAGGGATCATCAGGGACAGAGAGAGAGGGAGCATCATGGACAGAGAGAGAGAGCATCATGGACAGAGAGAGAGAGCATCATGGACAGAGAGAGAGAGCATCATGGACAGAGAGAGAGAGCATCATGGACAGAGCTAGAGAGCATCATGGACAGAGAGAGAGGGAGCATCATGGACAGAGAGAGAGAGCATCATGGACAGAGAGAGAGAGCATCATGGACAGAGAGAGAGAGCATCATGGACAGAGAGAGAGTGCATCATGGACAGAGAGAGAGAGCATCATGGACAGAGAGAGAGGGAGCATCATGGACAGAGAGAGCATCATGTGCAGAGAGAGAGAGCATCATGGACAGAGAGAGAGAGCATCATGTGCAGAGAGAGAGAGCATCATGGACAGAGAGAGAGAGCATCATGGACAGAGAGAGAGAGCATCATGGACAGAGAGAGGGTTCAGGAGTGTGTGTGTAAGAGAGGCTGAGGAGAAACAGTAGTTATCATAGTAGATAGAAGTTCATATTATCAGAGCTGTAGCTCCGCCCACCGGTGAAGTGGAGCAGAACAGCGTGCGTGCGTTCCCTGATTGTATTCCATGTATTCATTCCGTGCATTCAGAGTGTGTGTGCCATATGTTTTTGCATATGTGGTCTTACGTCCATGCCTCTGCGTTGTTCTAATGAACCTGGGGTTATTGTTGACCTTGGTTGTGTTGTGGTATTGAGCGTATAGCTGGGGGCTGGATGAGCAGCATTGCCTGGGCTCCATCTCTAGTCAGTCAGACAGTAATACACCATATCCATTATTATTACTGACTCACTTGCTGCCCTCACATCTCAGCTACAGCACTCTGTCTGCATCCAAACATACTGTAGGTTCATTCTCACAGCCACTTTCCATTTACAGCACTTTGGGGCGAATCCTACTTCCACCTTGGTCAAATTTAAGTTGCACTTAACTACCATTGACATCAATACATGACTAAGTGAACATTTGACTTAAGTAGAAGTTAGGATTTGATTATCGCCGAATGTCAGTGGTTATACATTGGTTTCTTAAAGATTCTTTGAAATTGTCAGATCTATACTGTCAGTCGTGATGGAGCTGAAATGACTTGAGAGATGTATAAGTTGTTAGTGGTTTATAAATGCCTGGTAGATTAAGTAATGTAGATGTGCTATCTATCAAGGCACAAGGCGAGACCCAAATGCAGACACAGGAGGCAGATGGTTGGAGTCTTGTTTATTAATCCAAAGAGGTAGGCAAGAGAATGGTTGTGGACAGGCAAAAGGTCAAAACCAGATCAGGGTCCAGGAGGTACAGAGTGGCAGACAGGCTCGTGGTCAAGGCAGGCAGAATAGTCAGGCAGGCGGGTACAGAGTCCAGAAACAGGCAAGGGTCAAAACCAGATCAGGGTCCAGGAGGTACAGAGTGGCAGACAGGCTCGTGGTCAAGGCAGGCAGAATGGTCAGGCAGGCGGGTACAGAGTCCAGAAACAGGCAAGGGTCAAAACCGGGAGGACTAGAAAAAGGAGAATGCAAAAAGCAGGAGAACAGGAAAAGCACTGGTTGACTTGGAAACATACAAGACGAACTGGCACAGAGAGACATGAAACACAGGGATACACTGGGGAAAATAAGCGACACCTGGAGGGGGTGGAGACAATCACAAGTACAGGTGGAACAGATCAGGGCGTGACACTATCTTTTTATAAAGTACATCATGTTTCATAGAGGAATGTGATTTAAGTATCAAATATGGAGAGATGAAGACAGAAACCTTGAGGCACTTAATCCATTGTGTGTGTGTGTGTGTGTGTGTGTGTGTGTGTGTGTGTGTGTGTGTGTGTGTGTGTGTGTGTGTGTGTGTGTGTGTGTGTGTGTGTGTGCGCGCATGCTCACTTCTGTTTTTCATCAACTTCACACCATCTGCTTTGTATTGAATACATTGAACAGCGGCAGAATAGCGAAGAACTGTTCCAACTCTCTTGAGCTGAATATATGATTGTCTAAACCAGCTACTTCCATGGTGTCATTGAATGTTATTTTTGTTCTAATGCCTTGTGAAGTGAATCAAGCGCTATAGCTGCAGAATTAAACTGCTGAGGTAGAATAGAGAAGATGGCTGTAGGTACCCTGAACTTTTCCCTGGCCAACAATAGTCTGGTCCCTCAAGGTTTGTTCCTTTCCTTTTCCTTTCCTGACATTTGTTGAGGGTTTTGACCCATGTTGCTGGTTTGCACTTGCTATCTTGAGATATGCACGTCACTCATGACTGTTGCCAAAATCCCACAGTGACCTTACGTACATATCCGAACGAAAAGACATGGAATACAGGCAACATCTGCACTTTCAAGGAGCAGGACACTTATAATTGGGACACTTATAAGAAATCCTGCTATAACCTCCGACGAGCCATTAAACAGGCAAAGTGTCAATACAGGACTAAGATCGAATCCTACAACCCCGGATCTGGCGCTCGTCGGAGGTGGCAGGGCTTGCACACTATCATGGATTACAAAGGGAAACCCAGCCACGAGCTGTCCAGTGACGCGAGCAAACCAGATGAGCTAAATGCCTTCTATATCATGCTTTGAGACAAGAAACACTGAACCATGCATGAGAGCACCAGCAGTTCTGGATGATCTCACTCTCCGTAGCCGATGGAAAACCTTTAAACAGGTTAACATTCACAATACATACTCAGAGTATGCGCTGCCCAGCAGGCGGGTGTCTTCACTGACATTTTCAACCTCTCCCTGACCCAGTCTGTAATACTTACATGTCAAGCAGACCACCATTGTCCCTGTGCCCAAGAATGCCAAGGTAACCTGTCTAAATGACTATAGCCCCATAGCACTCACATCTGTATCCATGAAATGCTTTGAAAGGCTGATCATGGCTCACATCAACACCATCATCCCAGACACTGTGGGATCTCTCTCTCCAACTCTCTCTCCTCTCCAATTCGCATACCGCCCCAACAGATCCACAGATGATGCAATCTCTAATGCACTCTACACTGCCCCCTCCACCTGGATAAGAGGAACAGCTATGTGAGAATGCTGTTTGTTGACTACAGCTTAGCATTCAACACCATAATGCCCTCCAAGCTCATCACTAAGCTCACGACCCTATGACTGAACACCTCCCTCTGCAACTGGATCCTGGAATTCCTGACGAGCCGCCCCCAGGTATTGAGGGTAGGCAACAGTACATCCGCCATGCTCACCCTCAACACGAGGGCCCCTCTGGGTGAGTGCTTATTCCCTTCCTGTACTCCATTTTCACCCACGACTGCGTGAACGCGCACGACTCCAACACCATCATTAAGTTTGCTGACGACACAATGGTGGTAGGCCTGATCGCAGACGATGATGAGACCACCTGTAGAGAGGAGGTCAGTCACCTGGCAATGTCAAATCAAATCAAATTTTATTGGTCACCTACTGTACACGTGATTTGCAGATGTTATTGCGGGTGTAGCAAAATGCTTGTGCTACTAGCTCCGACAGTGCAGTAATATCTAACTAGTAATATCTAACAAATTACACAACATATACCGAATATACACAAATCTAAGTAGGAATGAATTGAGATTATATACATATGGACGATGTCAGAGTGGAATGGACTAAGATACAGTAGAATAGTATAGAATACAGTATATACATATGAGATGAGTAATGCAAGTTAAGTAAACATTATTAAGTGAATGAGATACCGTAGAAAAGTATTGAAAACAGTATATACACATGAGATGAGTAATGCCAGATATATAAACATTATTAAAGTGACTAGTGTTCCATTCCTTAAAGTGGCCAGTGATTTCTAGTCTATGCCTATAGGCAGCAGCATCTAATGTGCTGGTGATGGCTGTTTAATAGTCTGATGGCCTTGAGACAGAAGCTGTTTTTCAGTCTCTTGGTCCCAGCTTTGATGCACCTGTACTGACCTCGCCTTCTGGATGATATCGGGGTGAACAGGCAGTGACTCGGGTGGTTAATGTCCTTGATGATCTTTTTGGCCTTCCTGTGACATCGGGTGCTGTAGGTGTCCTGGAGGGCAGGTAGTTTGCCCCCGGTGATGCGTTGGGCACAACGCACTACCCTCTGGAGAGCCTTGCGGTTGCAAGCCCAACAGGATGCTTTCAATTGGGCATCTGTAAAAGTTTGTAAGGGTTTTCGGTGATTTCAAATTTCTTTAGCCTCCTGAGGTTGAAGAGGCTCTGTTGCGCCTTCTTCACCACACTGTCTGTGTGGGTGGTCCATTTCGGTTTGTCAGTGATCTGTACGTCAAGGACAACAACCTCTCCCTCCACGTCAGCAAGATAAAGGAGCTGATCGTGGATTACAGGAAACGGAGGGCTGAGCGCGACCTCATCCACATCGACAGGGCTGTAGTGGAGTGGGTCGAGAGCTTCAAGTTCCTCGGTGTCCACATCACTAAAGAATTAACATAGTCCACAGTCAAATCACATTAAAGTTTATTTGTCATGTGCGCTGAATACAACAGGTGTAGACCTTACAGTGAAATGCTTACTTACTGGCTCTAACCAATAGTGCAAAAAAGGTGTTAGGTGAACAATAAGTAAGTAAAGAAATAAAACAGTAAAAAGACAGGCTATATACAGTAGCGAGGATATAAAAGTAGCGAGGCTACATACTAACACCGGTTAGTCAGGCTGATTGAGGTAGTATGTACATGTAGATATGGTTAAAGTGACTATGCATATATGATGAACAGAGAGTAGCAGTAGTGTAAAAGAGGGGTTGGCCGGTGGTGGGTGGCGGGACACAATGCAGATAGCCCGGTTAGCCAATGTGCGGGGGCACTGGTTGGTCGGGCCAATTGAGGTAGTATGTACATGAATGTATAGTTAAAGTGACTATGCATATATGATAAACAGAGAGTAGCAGCAGCGTAAAAGAGGGGTTGGGGGGGGCACACAATGCAAATAGTCCGGGTAGCCATTTGATTACCTGTTCAGGAGTCTTATGACTTGGGGGTAAAAACTGTTGAGAAGCCTTTTTGTCCTAGACTTGGCACTCCGGTACCGCTTGCCATGCGGTAGCAGAGAGAACAGTCTATGACTGGAGTGGCTGGGGTCTTTGACAATTTTTAGGGCCTTCCTCTGACACCGCCTGGTGTAGAGGTCCTGGATGGCAGGCAGCTTAGCCCCAGTGATGTACTGGGCCGTACGCACTACCATCTGAAGTGCCTTGCGGTCAGAGGCCGGGCAATTACCATACCAGGCAGTGATGCAACCAGTCAGGATGCTCTCGATGTTGCAGCTGTAGAACCTTTTGAGGATCTCAGGACCCATGCCAAATCTTTTTAGTTTTTTATGTTGAATACATTTGCAAGAAATTCTAAAATCCTATTTTTGCTTCGTCATTATGGGATATTGTGTGTAGATTGATGAGAAAAAAAACTATTGAATCCATTTTAGAATAATGCTGTAGCTTAACAAAATGTGGAAAAGCAAATAATTTCTGAATGCATAGTCCACTGCTGCTACTGTTTATATATCCTCTTGCCTAGTCACTTTATCCCTACCTATATGTACATTTGTCAAATCAAATCACATTTTATTTGTCACATGCGCCGAATACAACAGACCTTACCGTGAAATGCTTACTTACAAGCCCTTAACCAACAATGCAGTTCCCTAAAGTAAAAAATTATATTAAAAGTAACACTAAATTCCATTCCAATATCGAGGCTATATACAGGGGGTACCAGTACCGAATCAATGTGCGGGGTAACAGGTTAGTCGAGGTAATTTGTACATGTAGGTAGGGGTAAAGTGACTATGCATAGTCATTTTATATAATAAAGTAGCAGCAGTGTAAAAACAAATGGGGGGGGGGGGTCAATGTCAATAGTCTGGGTGGCTATTTGATTAATTGTTCAGCTGTCTTATAGCTTGGGGGTAGAAGCTGTTAAGAAGCCTTTTGGACCCAGACTTGGCACTCTGGTACCGCTTGCCGTGCGGTAGCAGAGAGAACAGTCTATGACTTGGGTGATATTGCCTAGTATAGGTCCTGGATGGCAGGAAGCTTGGTCCCAGTGATGTATTGGGCCGTACACACTACCCTCACGGTCAGATGCCGAGCAGTTGCCATACCAGGCAGTGATGCAACCGGTCAGGATGCTCTCGATGGTGCAGCTGTAGAACTTTTTGAGGATCTGAGGACCCTTGACAAATATTTTCTCCTGTCTCCTGAGGGGGAAAAGGTGTTGCCGTGCCCTCTTGACAACTGTCTTGGTGTGTTTGGACCATGATAGTTTGTTGTTAATATGGGCACCAAGTAACTTGGAACTCTCGACCCGCTCCACTACAGCCCCGTCGATGTTAATGGGGGCCTGTCCTTTTCCTGTAGACCACGATTATCTCCTTTGTCTTGCTCACATTGAGGGAGAGGTTGTTGTCCTGGCACCACACTGCCAGGTCTCTGACCTCCTCCCTATAGGCTGTCTCATTGTTGTCAGTGATCAGGCCTACCATGTTGTGTCATCAGCAAATTTAATGGTGGTGTTGGAGTCGTGCTTGGTCACACAGTCGCCGGTGAACAGGAAGTACAGGAGGGGACTAAGCACGCACCCCTGAGGGCCCCCGGTGTTGAGGATCAGCGTTGCAGATGTGTTGTTGCCTACTCTTACCACCTGGGAGTGGCCCGTCAGGAAGTCCAGGATCCAGTTGCAGAGGGAGGTGTTTAGTCCCAGGGTCCTTAGCTTAGTGATGAGCTTTGTAGGCACTATGGTGTTGAACGCTGAGCTGTAATTACCTCGTATTCCGGCACATCGACTCGGTACTGGTAACCTGTATATAGCCAAGTTATCGTTACTGAATGTGTATTTATTCCTTGTGTTATTATTTTTATATTTTTCTCTCTGCATTGTTGGGAAGGGCCCATAAGTAAGCATTTCACTGTTAGTCTCCATCTGTTGTTTACGAAGCATGTGATAAATATTTTTTATTTGTATTTTATTTGATGTCAATGTGAGATTTGTGTGAAAATTCAACATGTGCCTATCCCAACGTAGCATTCAGCTCCTAGTTATCAGTGCATTGTCTACGCCCATAATGCTAGCATACACTACAGTCTAGACTTGCATTTTATGGTGTGTTTCAGAAAACCCCTGAGTGCTTGTAGATGCCTCATAATGGAATGATTTTACAGTGTGTCAGCACAGCTGACAGAGACAGAGGGGGGAGAGAGGAAGAAGTAGAGAGGGTGAGGGAGAGGAGAGAAAAAAACTGAGGGAGAATTAATAACCAGCACACATCAGCAACAAAATACCTCAACTGACAGACAGATTTGAGAGATGGAGAGAAAGAGAGAGCGAGACAGTCAGTCAGACAGACATACAAACAGACATATGGAGGGAGAGGAGAGGAGAGGAGAGGAGAGGAGAGGAGAGGAGAGGAGAGGAGAGGAGAGGAGAGGAGAGGAGAGGAGAGGAGGGGAGACGAGGCCAGACGAGACAGACATGGAGAGGGAGACGGAGAGGAGAGGGAGATAGACAGAGAGGATTTGGAGAGGAGAGGGAGACAGATAGGTGTTGAGTGATAAGAGTGAAGGAGGACAGGGAAATTAGATAATGTGGTGTCATGACTATCCTGCTCGGCTCAGGTTACCAATGACCACAATCCTGCAGAGAGATTTCATCCCCACCAGAGGAGAAGGGATCTTAGGCAACAGACTAAAATCCTTTGTCCTCTCACTTTGGAGAACCAGCCTCAGAACATTAAACATGCAATAAAGGGACTTTGGAACAATGGTTTCCGTCAGCCACAATGACGATAGATGGAATATGAAAATGAATGTCATTTTTGTCTGGTTATTAAAGGTTAAAGGACGATGTTATTACGGAAACATTGTAACTTTAATAGTTTTCCTAGTATATGCTTGATGTTTATACATTGTATGTTGTGTGGAAAATGTCCAAATCAAAGAGAATGTTTTGGTAAAGATGAAATGTGATGTTAGTTGTCTAAAATAGGATTGGAGTTAAATCTAGACCTTCAGCCTCTTAACTTGGTACGCCCAGAGAATTGCCCTAAAGGCGGTTACGCCCACTTCTGACCCGAGGGTATAAGACATGTGAGTTAATAATTAACATATCAGACTAAGTGACCCGAGCTGCAGCTAAGGTCTGAGTAGTCAACAAACCCAAAACGCAACACAAGGTTGAAGACAAAGAAATCTTTTTCTACCCAAGCTACGGATGAATAGCTGTGTCTAAGCGGGTGAATTCAAGCCGGAACACCTGGCCTGGCCTACTAAATCCTAATCAATAGCCTAGACTGTGTTTTGTGTATGTGTATCTTTTATCATCATTTTAGCTTTCTAGTAAATAAATAATCAACTAAGATTGGTGTGGTAAACTCATTGGTGGGACCCAATGAGTTTCCCGGATTATGCGACGTTGGTGGGACCCGGGTCTGTGCAGATTCCCGGATTATGCGACGTTGGTGGGACCCGGGTCTGTGCAGATTCCCAGATTATGCGACGTTGGTGGGACACGGGTCTGTGCAGATTCCCGGATTATGCGACGTTGGTGGGACCCGGGTCTGTGCAGATTCCCGGATTATGCGACGTTGGTGGGACCCGGGTCTGTGCAGATTCCCGGATTATGCGACGTTGGTGGGACACGGGTCTGTGCAGATTCCCGGATTATGCGACGTTGGTGGGACACGGGTTTGTGCAGATTCCCGGATTATGCGACGTTCAGAATGAGACTGTAGAGGAAACTGATTCATTAGCGACTGTTGTAAAATCGATATTCTGATATTCTTTGAGTTAATTTGGGAAATAGAAACTCATGAAAACTATTTTTCCCATGGTGCCCCAGGTTAATGAGTTAATAATTGCTTTATTCATTTAATCACGCAGTTAGAAACCTTTAATCATTCGATGAGCAACAGTCGTCACATTTGCTAATACAACGTCACGACAGTGGTGAGTGGTGAAGAGCCAGGAATGGGGAGTGCAAAAAGAGCGAGGAGGAGCAGAGATGGAAAGGGAGAGAGAGAGAAAAAAACAAGATAGTGTGTGTGTGTGCGTGTGCGTGTGTGTGTGCGTGTGCGTGTGCGTGTGTGTGCTGTGTGCCTGTGAGATGCTGTGGCAGGGTGTTTTTAAAGTGATCTTAGTTAAATTATGACAAATGACCTGCATTCCCCCACACACACCCTTCTGTCCGCTCCCCCATTACATACACAAGCCTTGGAGAACCTGTCAACATCTCAGCACAGCTCTGTGAGTGTGTGGTGGTACAGTCACTGTAGAGAGCAACAGCCTTATTGGCAAACTGCTGCTGCTATCTGCCTCCACATAACACATTAGTGTTCTACAGCAGACCTCAGCATCTCTGACTCAACCCAGTGCGTTTATTCCTTCTTGTGTCTGTGCGTGTGTGTGTTTGTGTGGACTGTGTACACATGCATGCATGTACAGCATGTGCAGCGTGCGTACCCATGAAACGCATGTATGCGTGTATTATTTTGTGTGTGCGCAGGCACAGTACAGCAAAACCTCAGCCCCGTGACTCACCCCAGATTCTCATTAGCATGCTGGTCAGTGAGCATAGCAAGAGGAAGAAGAGAGGGAGGGAGAGGGGGATGACTCTTTTCTACAGCTTCCCACTCTCCCTCTATCTGTCTTTCTCTCGCTCTTCCCCTTTTCCATGGTAGACTTTACTATCCCATGGGGAAATTGATTTTGCAAGCAGGATGAACATACAACATGACATAAACTACAAAATATAGAGACAGTCTAAAGACAATTTATCTATCTCTCGCTTTCTCCCTCTCGCTTTCTCCCTCTTGCTTTCTCCCTCTCCCTCTCTTTCTCTCACTCTCTGTCTCTCTCTTTCTTTCTTTATCTGTCTTTCTCTCTGTCTTTGTCTTTCTCTCTCTTTCTCCTCTTTCGCACACTTGCTCCGTCTCACTCCTACTATCTCTCTCTTCATTTCTCTGTTTCCTTCCTCTCTTCTCTTGTAGGAGAGCCACACTCCTTTTTCATGCAAAGCGCATCTGAGGCAAACACAGACCTTGCTCTTCCAATGAAAAATGGATGAGGCAAATAGACTTTCTCTCCTCGTTCCTCTTTCTCAGAGCCAAAGCTCTCCTCTGTATGGGGGTCAGTACTTCAAAGCTAAACCCACCTGTTGGCTTAGACTGCAATGTTTCCCCTCACACACACACACACACACACACACACACACACACACACACACACACACACACACACACACACACACACACACACACACACACACACACACACACAATGCAAGTCTGTGTGCACTCACTGGACTCTAACCCACACACTAACACAAACTACACTGACACTCCAACATACACACACAGACACACACACACATGCATTTTGACGCCATACAAACACACACACACACACATACACATGAATGTGTGTGTACACACATATGCATGCATGCACACAGACACACAAAGACAGTACCAGTCTATACGCATGCACACACACACACACACACACACACACACACACACACATAAATACACTCTCTATCTGTCTGTCTATCTTAAAGAATGACGCCGGAGGAGATGGCCGACGTTCTGCAGGCTCCTGACCAATTGTGCTATTTTGTGTGTTTTTTGCGCTGTTTTAATTTTTTGGGGTTCATAATGTTTCCGCCATCGTTTTCTAGGACCAAAAAGAGATTCTGGACATCAGAACAGCGATTACTCACCTCGAACTGGACAAGGATTTTTATTTTTTATTAATGAGTCGGACGCAAAGAATATACTGCTCTTCCTGTACCAGGCCCAAATCCCCGTCATTCGTATGAAGAGGAGACACTGTCACAGAGGTCGAAGAGCCGGATGCCTGGCGAAACTGCGTCAGTGAGTGGATAATCCGCCTTTCCCCTTAGTCTTACTGGCGAACGTGCAATCACTGGAGAGTAAACTAGATGAGCTCCGTTCGGGACTATCCTACCAACGGGACATTAAAAACTGTTATGTCTTATGTTTCACTGAGTCGTGGCTGAACGACGACATGGATAATATACATTTGGCTGGGTTTTCCATCGGCAATAAGATGAGCACAAGCTTTGTCAACAACAGCTTGTGCTCAATCACTAATATTAATGACGTTTGAGTTAGAATACTTCATGATAAACTGTAGACCACACTATTTACCTAGAGAGTTTTCATCTCCATTCTTCATAGCTCTTCATTTACCACCACAAACCGATGCTGGCACTAAGACCGCACTCATCGAGTGGTATAAGGCCATAAGCAAACAAGAAAATGCTCATCCAGAGGTGGCGCTCCTAGTGGCCGGAGCCTTTAATGCAGGAAAACTGAAATCCATTTGACCTAATTCCTACAAACATGTGCAACTAGAGGAAAATAAATGAAATCACCTTTTCTCCACACACAGAGACATGTACAAAGTTCTGCCTCCCCTCCATTTGGCATATCTGACCATAACGCTATCCTCCTGTTTCCTACTTACAAGCAAAAACTCAAACAGGAAGTACCTTTGGCATTCTTAATACGGTCAGATCCGATGAAGCGGATGCTAAGCTACAGGACTGTTTCGCTAGCACATACTGGAATATGTTCCGGGATTCATCTGATGGCATTGAGGAGTTTACCACATCAGTCATCGGCTTTATTAACAAGTGCATCGACAATGTTGTCCCCACAGTGACCATATGCATATATCTCAAGGCTAGAGCTGCCGCTTTTAATGAGCGGGACACTAATCCGGGCTCTTTTACGCCCTCCGACGAACCATGAAACACACAAAGCGTCAATACAGGACTAAGATTGTATCCTACTACACTGGCTTTGACACTCGTTGAATGTGGCAGGGCTTGCAAACTATCACGGATTACAAAGGGAATCCCAGCTGCAAGCTGCCCAGTGGAGTGAGGCTACCAGACAAGCTAAATGCTTTCTATGCTCGCTTCGAGGCAAGCAACACTGAACCATGCATGAGAGAACCAGCTGTTCCGGACGACTGTGTGATCACGCTCTCTGTAGCCGATGTGAGTAAAACCTTTAAACAGGTTAACATTCACAAGGCCGCAGGGCCAGACGGATTACCGGATTATTAATTGTGCCGATGATACTACGTGATCACCGATGACGATGAGACAGCCTATAGGGAGGAGGTCATAGACCTGGTAGAGTGGTGCCAGGACAACAACCTCTCCCTCAAAGTGAGCAAGACTAAGGAGCTGAGAGTGGACTACAGCAAAAGGAGGGTTGAGCACGCCCCCATTCACATCAACGGGACTGTAGTGGACCTATCCTGATCCAAACACACCAAGACAACGCCTCTTCCCTGTCAGGAGGCTGAAAAGATTTGTCATGGGTCCTCAGATCCTCAAAACGTTATATAGCTGCTCCATCGAGAGCATCCACTTGGTATGGCAACTGCTCGACATACAACTGCAAGGCGCTACAGAGGGTAGTGCTTACGGCGCAGTACATCACTGGGGCCAAGAATGAAAAAAAGCTGTGGAACTGGCTTTGAGTTGAATTTGAGGGACATACAGTAGGCTATGAGCCCTTCAGCTGTTTTTATAGACGTTGCTAATATCTATTAGTTAAGACAAAACAACAAACCAGAATGCTGTTACGGACTCTCTCTCTCTCCTTCCCCCCTCTCTCTCTCTCTCTCTCTCTCTCTCTCTCTCTCTCTCTCTCTCTCTCAAATCCCTGCTAGTTAGTTTCTCTGATTCATCCAGAGGGCCCAGAACCAAACTGTCATAGAGGATTGGCTGTGGGTGTACAGAGTGATGCAGAGAGAAGGACTGTAGACCTCTTGTAGTTGACCTGAGATGGAGGGATGTTAGGGAGTTTGAGTGAATGTTCTCTCTACTATGAGGGTGGATCCATGGGTCGTTTGGGAGGACAGGGGAGCTCTCTACTCTCTGCTCCACGAACATACTGTTTGCACTTTCAACGGTGGTACAGCTACAAATGGGGACTTGGTTTCTGAAAAATGTCCTCTCACAGACCTTTTGCGTGTGTCTGTTGGTGTTTCTGTCTGTATATGAACAGATAAAGTATTAACTCAGCCGAGTTGTCTGCTCTCGCCCTGTACTGTGTGTGTTGAGGTGAAAAAGCTTACAGGCCTACAGTCACCTGTCTAGAGAAATGGGAAACGGGATATCCTGTCCTCTTCCACCTCTCCCTCTTTCTCTCTCTCTCTTGTGCGCTTCTCTCACTCTCTTTATCTCTCCCTCTTCCCTCTCTCTCTCTCGTGCACTCTCTCGCTCTCTCTCCCTCTTCCCTCTCTCTCCCTCTCTCTCTCTCCCTCTTCCCTCTCTCTCTCTCTCTCTCTCTCTCTCTCTCTCTCTCTTTCTCTCTCTCTCCCCATCTTCCCCCCCTCTCTCTCTCCCCCTTCCCTCTCTCTCTTTCTCTCTCTCTCCCTCTTCCCTCTCTCTCTCTCTCTCTCTCTCTCTCTCTCTCTCTTTTTCACTCTCTCACTCTCTCTCTCTCGCTCTCTCACTTTCTCTCTCTCTCGCTCTCTCTCGCTTTCTCGCTCTCTCGCTCTCTCTCTCTCTCTCTCTCTCTCTCTCTCTCTCTCTCCTCTGGTTGCTCCTCTCTTCTCTGCTGCAGCAGGTTTCTTTACCTCTGGGCTTCGCCAGAAGAATTCCTCGATGTTACGAGACGCTGCTACTGCAATTATTCTTCTAGAATATGCATGGTTTACACATGAATAATAGACACCGCCTGCCATTGTGTAAGGGTGGAGAACGCATAGCCACATAGGTGCTCACACACACGTACATAGGCGGTTGGTGCCTTTTGAGAAGTGTAACTTGGTCACCAAAGTTTAACATTCTGTCATAAAGAGCACATGTTCAACTTTATAGAAAACATGTTTTTTAAGTGCCTACCTAAGTGCTAAATAACATAACATGGTGGACCATAGCAGGGTTAACTATTGGCAATTGAACTAGTGGCAATTGAATGCAAACATTTCTAGCCTTTCTATCTAGGAGTAACAGGGTTGACATGTTATTTCTAGCTTTTCTATCTAGGAGTAACAGGGTTGACATGTTATTTCTAGTCTTTCTATCTCGGAGTAACAGGGTTGACATGTTATTTCTAGCCTTTCTATCTGGGAGTAACAGGGTTGATGTGTTATTTCTAGCCTTTCTATCTAGGAGTAACAGGGTTGACGTGTTATTTATAGCCTTTCTATCTAGGAGTAACAGGGTTGATGTGTTATTTCTAGTCTTTCTATCTAGGAGTAACAGGGTTGATGTGTTATTTCTAGTCTTTCTATCTAGGAGTAACAGGGTTGACATGTTATTTCTAGCCTTTCTATCTAGGAATAACAGGGTTGACGTGTTATTTCTAGCCTTTCTATCTAGGAGTAACAGGGTTGATGTGTTATTTCTAGTCTTTCTATCTAGGAGTAACAGGGTTGATGTGTTATTTCTAGCCTTTCTATCTGGGAGTAACAGGGTTGACGTGTTATTTCTAGCCTTTCTATCTAGGAGTAACAGGGTTGATGTGTTATTTCTAGTCTTTCTATCTAGGAGTAACAGGGTTGACGTGTTATTTCTAGCCTTTCTATCTGGGAGTAACAGGGTTGATGTGTTATTTCTAGCCTTTCTATCTGGAAGTAACAGGGTTGATGTGTTATTTCTAGTCTTTCTATCTAGGAGTAACAGGGTTGATGTGTTATTTCTAGTCTTTCTATCTGGGAGTAACAGGGTTGACATGTTATTTCTAGCCTTTCTATCTGGGAGTAACAGGGTTGATGTGTTATTTCTAGTCTTTCTATCTAGGAGTAACAGGGTTGACGTGTTATTTCTAGCCTTTCTATCTGGGAGTAACAGGGTTGATGTGTTATTTCTAGTCTTTCTATCTGGGAGTAACAGGGTTGATGTGTTATTTCTAGTCTTTCTATCTAGGAGTAACAGGGTTGACATGTTATTTCTAGCCTTTCTATCTGGGAGTAACAGGGTTGATGTGTTATTTCTAGTCTTTCTATCTAGGAGTAACAGGGTTGACGTGTTATTTCTAGCCTTTCTATCTGGGAGTAACAGGGTTGATGTGTTATTTCTAGCCTTTCTATCTGGAAGTAACAGGGTTGATGTGTTATTTCTAGTCTTTCTATCTAGGAGTAACAGGGTTGATGTGTTATTTCTAGTCTTTCTATCTGGGAGTAACAGGGTTGACATGTTATTTCTAGTCTTTCTATCTGGGAGTAACAGGGTTGATGTGTTATTTCTAGCCTTTCTATCTGGAAGTAACAGGGTTGATGTGTTATTTCTAGTCTTTCTATCTGGGAGTAACAGGGTTGATGTGTTATTTCTAGCCTTTCTATCTGGGAGTAACAGGGTTGATGTGTTATTTCTAGTCTTTCTATCTGGAAGTAACAGGGTTGATGTGTTATTTCTAGCCTTTCTATCTGGGAGTAACAGGGTTGATGTGTTATTTCTAGTCTTTCTATCTGGAAGTAACAGGGTTGATGTGTTATTTCTAGTCTTTCTATCTAGGAGTAACAGGGTTGACGTGTTATTTCTAGCTTTTCTATCTGGGAGTAACAGGGTTGATGTGTTATTTCTAGCCTTTCTATCTGGGAGTAACAGGGTTGATGTGTTATTTCTAGTCTTTCTATCTAGGAGTAACAGGGTTGACGTGTTATTTCTAGTCTTTCTATCTGGGAGTAACAGGGTTGATGTGTTATTTCTAGCCTTTCTATCTGGAAGTAACAGGGTTGATGTGTTATTTCTAGTCTTTCTATCTGGGAGTAACAGGGTTGATGTGTTATTTCTAGCCTTTCTATCTGGGAGTAACAGGGTTGATGTGTTATTTCTAGTCTTTCTATCTGGAAGTAACAGGGTTGATGTGTTATTTCTAGCCTTTCTATCTGGGAGTAACAGGGTTGATGTGTTATTTCTAGTCTTTCTATCTGGAAGTAACAGGGTTGATGTGTTATTTCTAGTCTTTCTATCTAGGAGTAACAGGGTTGATGTGTTATTTCTAGTCTTTCTATCTGGGAGTAACAGGGTTGACATGTTATTTCTAGTCTTTCTATCTAGGAGTAACAGGGTTGATGTGTTATTTCTAGCCTTTCTATCTGGGAGTAACAGGGTTGATGTGTTATTTCTAGCCTTTCTATCTGGAAGTAACAGGGTTGATGTGTTATTTCTAGTCTTTCTATCTGGGAGTAACAGTGGTTGATGTGTTATTTCTAACCTTTCTATCTAGGAGTAACAGGGTTTATGTGTTATTTCTAATCTTTCTATCTGGGAGTAACAGGGTTGACGTGTTATTTCTAGCCTTTCTATCTAGGAGTAACAGGGTTGATGTGTTATTTCTAGTCTTTCTATCTAGGAGTAACAGGGTTGATGTGTTATTTCTAGTCTTTCTATCTAGGAGTAACAGGGTTGATGTGTTATTTCTAGCCTTTCTTTCTAGGAGTAACAGGGTTGATGTGTTATTTCTAGTCTTTCTATCTAGGAGTAACAGGGTTGATGTGTTATGCTCGACCCGCTCAGTTTCCATCACTAAACATGTTCAATGTTTCTTTAGAATAAAATATTTAAAAAGGAATAGTTTCACCATATTAAAACGAGAGTTCAGTTCACGTAACAGGGTTGACCTTAAGATGTGGGACAGACGTAAATGAAATCAATATTGATCTCCAGAAATGACATTGGCAAAGCAACAAAATAACTAGGGCTTTACAATGATGGTGAAACTTGGAGAATCTTCCTAGAAGTGACAAAGGGTGGACTAGGACCAAGAGGCATGGAGAGGCAGCCTTTAGTTATTATGCTCCCAGCCTCTGGATCCTGTCTTTCAATGATAATTCGTAGCAAATCCAAATAACTTCACATATCTTCATTGTAAAGGGTTTAAACACTGTTTCCAATGCTTGTTCAATGAACCATAAACAATTAATGAACCTGCACCTGTGGAACGGTCGTTAAGACACTAACAGCTTACAGACGGTAGGCAATTAAGGTCACAGTTATGAAAGCTACACTAAAGAGGCCTTTCTACTGACTCTGAAAAACACCAAAAGAAAGATGCCCAGGATCCCTGCTCATCTGCTGAACGTGCCTTAGGCATGCTGCAAGGAGGCATGAGGACTGCAGATGTGGCCAGGGCAATAAATTGCAATGTCCGTACTGTGAGACACCTAAGACAGCGCTACAGGAAGACAGGACGGACAGCTGATCGTCCTCGCAGTGGCAGACCACGTGTAGCAACACCTGCACAGAATTGGTACATCCGAACATCACACCTGCGGGACAGGTACAGGATGGAAACAACAACTGCCCGAGTTACACCAGGAACGCACAACCCTTCCATCAGTGCTCAGACTGTCCGCAATAGGTTGAGAGAGGCTGGAATGAGGGCTTGTAGGCCTGTTGTAAGGCAGGTCCTCACCAGACATCACCGGCAACAACGTCGCCTATGGGCACAAACCCACCGTCGCTGGACCAGACAGGACTGGCAAAAAGTGCAATTCACTGACAAATCATGGAAGACATCCTCCTCCCTCATGTGGTACCCTTCCTGCAGGCTCATCCTGACATGACCCTCCAGCATGACAATGCCACCAGCCATACTGCTCGTTCTGTGCGTGATTTCCTGCAAGACAGGAATGTCAGTGTTCTGCCATGGCCAGGACTGGCAAAAAGTGCTCTTCACTGATGAGTCGTGGAAGACATCATCCTCCCTCATGTGGTACCCTTCCTGCAGGCTCATCCTGACATGACCCTCCAGCATGACAATGCCACCAGCCATACTGCTCGTTCTGTGCGTGATTTCCTGCAAGACAGGAATGTCAGTGTTCTGCCATGGCCAGCGAAGAACTCAGATCTCAATCCCATTGAGCATGTCTGGGACCTGTTGGATCGGAGGGTGAGGGCTAGGGCCATTCCCCCCAGAAATGTCCAGGAACTTGCAGGTGCCTTGGTGGAAGAGTGGGGTAACATCTCACAGCAAGATCTGGCAAATCTGGTCCAGTCCATGAGGAGGAGATGCACTGCAGTACTTAATGCAGCTGGTGGCCACACCAGATACTGACTGTTACTTTTGATTTTGACCCCCCTTTGTTCAGGGACACATTATTCCATTTCTGTTGGTCATATCTCTGTGGAACTTGTTCAGTTTATGTCTCAGTTGTTGAATCTTGTTATGTTCATACAAATATTTACACATGTTAAGTTTGCTGAAATTAAACGCAGTTGACAGTGAGAGGACGTTTCTGTTTTTGCTGAGTTTATTTAAAACAGATCTTAAAACACACCTTTTTAGCTCTGCTTTACCTCAGGGTGCTTTTATCCTCTGATGTTTGTTGTGCAGTTCATTGTTCAGATTTTATTTTAATTGGTTTTTTTTTTGGTTTTTTTTTCCTGTGAAGCGCATTGTGTTGCATTCTTGTCTGAAATATAAATAAGGCTTGGTATGATTTGATTTGAGGGACATGTCAAAATGCTGAATTTTGGCACTTTAGCAACCCTTTACTCATATTAAAAATCAGATTGATTGAATTCTCCATCTATATTAAAGGAGACTTCAATAATGAAATATAACAGGCTTTTAAATTCAGTTTTGGTGCAGAAGTTCTACTTTGTGGGATGACCCTGGCGCACAGGCGCATATTGCACACACACCCATGACAGCACAGTACACACACACACACACACACACACACACACACACACACACACACACACACACACACACACACACACACACACACACACACACACACACACACACACACACACACACACACACAAACACACACACACCTCTAGTATTTATATGGCTCTTGGCATGCCACTCCAGATGGCACATCCCATCTCAGGTGCTCATGGGAAGAAGAAGGGAAACTGAGAAAAGAGAGCCTGTTTTTTTTCCATATCATCCACTGTGCCTAAAAACTTCATGATTCAAGATAGGAGAGAGATGTGATTGTGCCTCAGCACATGTATCTTCATCAGGGGCAAAATACTTGAATTATAACATGAATATGCTGTAGATAACAACCAAGTCCTGTTAGACTCACTGTGCTGTATAATATGATATGCAGTGTTACAGTGAGATTGTGGACTGTAGTGTTTCACAAAGTAGGGAGTGCCTCCTCATAGGCATTGGTGTTAACAGGCATTCATCATCATTGACTAAGTCATAGTTTATTCTGTCCCTCCCTCCCTCCCTTCTCTCTGTCTGTCTCTCTCTCTCTCTCCTCCATGTTTTATGCATCACTCTGTTCATCCCATTCTTCTGTGCTGAGGACAGATTGTGCTGTCAACGTTTCCCAACACCTATATATCGTTGCTATGACAGCATAGGAGGAGGGAAGAGAGATGTGTTGATACAGCAGCAACTGTCGGTAACGTATGAAGCTCTTTTTGTTGATGTGTGTGTGTGTGTGTGTGTATGTGTGTGTACTAATGGGATCTGGGTCACACAGCGTCGTCCTCTACGGCCCTCAGAGAACAGAGAATCACATGATGGGAGGGATATGACCTTATTTCCTGTCCTAATCCACAAGTGTCTTGGAATTGAAAATCCACTTTAAGTAAAGTTTACATTGAATTTGTTTTGGGTTGATCTAAGTTCAGTCCCACTCATGGATCTAAGAGGAATGGACTGGCGTAAGAACTGTGGTGGAAACCCGTCTTTAACCCATACTTAGACCAAATGCCTTTAAATCCATGAGGGTGAGTGAGTGATAGGTGCTAGCTAATCAGAACACAGCTCTGGGGTTCCAGGAGAAGACTCAGTCTGGGGCTACAGGGTATTTACCACTACCTTGATGCTCTGTCTGCTACTCTCCCCCTCACTCTGAACAGTTGGCATCTTGTTTGCTGTTTTACCTGACCATGTGACTAGGTAGAGGTTGTGTTGAGCCCACAGGGTATTTCTCTAGAGTACACTGTCATTCTAAGGTACTTGAGTTTAGTAGCAGGGACTCTAGGGTTGAATAGGTGTCCATAAGGGATTCTGGATTATATTATGCCTAGACTGTGTGTGTGTGTGTGTGTGTGTGTGTGTGTGTGTGTGTGTGTGTGTGTGTGTGTGTGTGTGTGTTCTGTTCTCTCTCTGTCTATCTGACCTAAGCCCTGAGGTTAACGAACCTCATTCACGCCATAGAAATCTCTCTGATGGTCAGATGCCCCTTGGTTATTCAGTCATTTGGCTCTATATACTCCATGCACACAGAAGTACAGTAAATATAGTTCAGTTCTAGTCTTATGAAGTACCAGCAAACTAAGTTCCAGATTTAGTTAGAACACCATGTTCGTTCCAGAGGCTGGTTATCCCCCTGAAGAGCAGGTTGACCAGCCAAAGTGGCTAGCTGCTCAGGCTGGTCACTAAAAATAGACAACCATTCTGGACGTTTGAAAAGGTCCTGAGAACGTGGATATATGCCTTCTTCACAACACAACAATAAAAACTATTGCTGAGCTCTGCTGCGAACTCATGATGCTCGGAGGGGAAGCAGTCTGCTGCTCTGACCACTGCACCATGGCAGTTCACAAGGCTCTGGCAAGCCGGGAGAATACTGGATGGAAACAGCACGTTGTTTTTAATTATTTTGTTTTAAGCCTTCACCAAACCATAGCCCTAACCTTAACCACTCTGAATGAAACTTAACCCTTTGAGTTGTTTCTGTTTTAGCCCTGTAACCACGAGAAATTAACCCTGTAACCACGAGAAATTAACCCTGTAACCACGAGAAATTAACCCTGTAACCGCGCAGAATGAATGCGTCAGAAATAGACGTTCATCCATAATACATTGAATTTCAAAGTGAAACTATGAGATCTTGTTGAGCTGCTAGTCCCTGGCCCTAACACGGTACTGGCCTCCAGCCTCCATCCCCTGGCTCTTACCCAGCCCCCTGCCTTCAACCATCATCCAGCCCCTGGCTCTTACCCAGCCCCCTGCCTTCAACCACCATCCAGCCCCTGGGCTCTTACCCAGCCCCCTGCCTTCAACCATCATCCAGCCCGTGGCTCTTACCCAGCCCCCTGCCTTCAACCATCATCCAGCCCGTGGCTCTTACCCAGCCCCCTGCCTTCAACCATCATCCAGCCCGTGGCTCTTACCCAGCCCCCTGCCTTCAACCATCATCCAGCCCCTGGGCTCTTACCCAGCCCCCCGCCTTCAACCATCATCCAGCCCGTGGCTCTTACCCAGCCCCCTGCCTTCAACCATCATCCAGCCCCTGGCTCTTACCCAGCCCCCTGCCTTCAACCATCATCCAGCCCCTGGGCCTGTGGGACCTCACCCAGCATGTGGCTTTAACCCAGACACCGTTGCTCCTTGATCCCCTCCATGGTCAGAGAACTGCATAGAAATAGCATGTCATTGAAATGTTATCTCTATCTTCACTTTTTTGCTACTAACACATTTTCCGCTATGCATTTAAATAATGTATCCATGACAGCGATCCTATCATCAGTGTAGGGACACCATTTCTCCCTGTCCCCTATCATCAGTGTAGGGACACCATTCCTCCCTGTCCCCTATCATCAGTGTAGGGACACCATTCCTCCTTGTCCCCTATCATCAGTGTAGGGACACCATTCCTCCCTGTCCCCTATCATCAGTGTAGGGACACCATTCCTCCTTGTCCCCTATCATCAGTGTAGGGACACCATTCCTCCTTGTCCCCTATCATCAGTGTAGGGACACCATTCCTCCCTGTCCCCTATCATCAGTGTAGGGACACCATTCCTCCTTGTCCCCTATCATCAGTGTAGGGACACCATTCCTCCTTGTCCCCTATCATCAGTGTAGGGACACCATTCCTCCCTGTCCCCTATCATCAGTGTAGGGACACCATTCCTCCTTGTCCCCTATCATCAGTGTAGGGACACCATTCCTCCCTGTCCCCTATCATCAGTGTAGGGACACCATTCCTCCCTGTCCTCCATCATCAGTGTAGGGACACCATTCCTCCTTGTCCCCTATCATCAGTGTAGGGACACCATTCCTCCCTGTCCCCTATCATCAGTGTAGGGACACCATTCCTCCCTGTCCCCTATCATCAGTGTAGGGACACCATTCCTCCCTGTCCCCTATCATCAGTGTAGGGACACCATTCCTCCCTGTCCCCTATCATCAGTGTAGGGACACCATTCCTCCCTGTCCTCCATCATCAGTGTAGGGACACCATTCCTCCTTGTCCCCTATCATCAGTGTAGGGACACCATTCCTCCCTGTCCTCCATCATCAGTGTAGGGACACCATTCCTCCTTGTCCCCTATCATCAGTGTAGGGACACCATTCCTCCCTGTCCCCTATCATCAGTGTAGGGACACCATTCCTCCTTGTCCCCTATCATCAGTGTAGGGACACCATTCCTCCCTGTCCCCTATCATCAGTGTAGGGACACCATTCCTCCCCGTCCCCTATCATCAGTGTAGGGACACCATTCCTCCCTGTCCCCTATCATCAGTGTAGGGACACCATCCTCCCTGTCCCCTATCATCAGTGTAGGGACACCATTCCTCCCTGTCCTCCATCATCAGTGTAGGGACACCATTCCTCCCTCTCCCACATCATCAGTGTAGGGACACCATTCCTCCCTGTCCCCTATCATCAGTGTAGGGACACCATTCCTCCCTGTCCTCCATCATCAGTGTAGGGACACCATTCCTCCCTGTCCTCCATCATCAGTGTAGGGACACCATTCCTCCCTGTCCCCTATCATCAGTGTAGGGACACCATTCCTCCCTGTCCCCTATCATCAGTGTAGGGACACCATTCCTCCCTGTCCCCTATCATCAGTGTAGGGACACCATTCCTCCCTGTCCCCTATCATCAGTGTAGGGACACCATTCCTCCCTGTCCCCTATCATCAGTGTAGGGACACCATTCCTCCCTGTCCTCCATCATCAGTGTAGGGACACCATCCTCCCTCTCCCACATCATCAGTGTAGGGACACCATTCCTCCCTGTCCCCTATCATCAGTGTAGGGACACCATTCCTCCCTGTCCCCTATCATCAGTGTAGGGACACCATTCCTCCCTGTCCCCTATCATCAGTGTAGGGACACCATTCCTCCCTCTCCCACATCATCAGTGTAGGGACACCATTCCTCCCTGTCCCCTATCATCAGTGTAGGGACACCATTCCTCCCTGTCCTCCGTCATCAGTGTAGGGACACCATCCTCCCTCTCCCACATCATCAGTGTAGGGACACCATTCCTCCCTGTCCCCTATCATCAGTGTAGGGACACCATTCCTCCCTGTCCCCTATCATCAGTGTAGGGACACCATTCCTCCCTGTCCTCCATCATCAGTGTAGGGACACCATCCT